>NW_022196902.1:25713607-25716723 GCF_008632895.1 Mastomys coucha
ATATATACACAAACACATATATATAAAAGAAATTTAAATAGGATCACCCAAAACCAGGAGAAAAAGCCTCAATTAAACCTTTCCACCAAATGGAACCATCTGTACAAGAATTGGGTTACATCTAATAGAGCTGTTGGTCAGTGGGGCCCCTAGGAACCCCCAAATAACCCAGGCTTTTTGCCAAGCTATTGGTAGGTCTCCACAAGCTGAAGTTAAGACTCTATCAGTGTGACAATATCTATATATCTCATTGAATATGGGAAAGCTGGTGCCTAACTGGAGCGTTGATCTCTTCTGACCCCATGCTACTGGAAGGTATTTTGCATGCTACCAGAGGAAAAAGCTAAATTAAAATCCAGCTACAAAATCATTAATGACTTTTAATGGTGACCATACTGCATGATACACTCATGTAATTGTGGCACAAAAGTTGTAGGAGTAAGCAAACAAATATCTGCTTGAATTTCTGGCCCATTTCATGAGAAGTAACTCATGTCTGTCACTACTCAAGTGCCCAGAATCCTGGGAGTAGATAACCTTTGGACCTAGAGAAAACCAAAAACTGTTGTTTTGAAGCTCAAGTCCAAATGGATCAAGGACCTCCACATGAAACCAGATACATTGAAGCTAATAAAAGAGAAAATGGGGAAAATCTGAGAACACATGAGTGCAGGGGAAATTTTCCTGAACAGAACACCAATGGCTTATGTTCTAAGATCTAGAATTGAGAAATTGGGACCTCATAAAGTTGCAAAGCTTCTGTAAGGCAAAAGACACTGTCAATAGGACAAAACAACAACCAACATGTTGGGAAAAGATCTTTACCAATCCTACATCTGATAGAGGGCTAATATCCAATGTATACAAAGAATTAAAGAAGTTAGACTCTAGAGAACCAAATAACCCTATTAAAAATGGGGTACAGAGCTAAACAAAGAATTCTCAATAGAGAAATATCAAATGGCTGAGAAGCACCTAAAGAAATGTTCAACATCCTTAGTCATCAGGGAAATGTAAATCAAAACAACCCTGAGATTCTACTTCACACCAGTCAAAATGGCTAAGATCAAAAACTCAGGGTGATAGCAGATGCTGGGGAGGATGTGGAGAAAGAGAAACCCTTCTCCACTGCAGGCCATATACCCAAAAGATGCTCCAACATACAACAAGGACACATACTACACTATGTTTATAGCAGTCTTATTTATAATAGTCAGAAGATGGTAAGAACACAGATGTCCTTCAATAGAGGAATGGATACAGAAAATGTGGTATGTTTACATGATAAAGTAGTACACAGCTATCAAAAACATTGAATTTATGAAATTCTTAGGCAAATGGATGGAACTAGAAAATATCATGCTGAGTGAGGTAACCCAATCACAAAAGAAAACACGTGGTATGCACTCATTGATAAGTAGATATTAACCCCAAAGCTCGGAATACCCAAGATACAATTCACAGACTACATGAAGCTCAAGAAGAAGGAAGGCCAAAATGTGGATACTTCAGTTCTTCTTACACGAGGGGACAAAATACCCATGGGAGGAGATACAGAGATTCCAAAGTATAGATCAGAGACTGAAGGAAAGGCCATCCTGAGACTGCCCGATCTCAGGATCCATCCTATATACAGTCACCAAACCCAGACACTATTGTGGGTGCCAAGAAGTGCTTGCTGACAGGAGCCTGATATAGCTGTCTCCTGAGAGGCTTTTTCAGACAAATTTAGAGGTGGATGCTTGCAGCTAACAATCGGACTAAGCATGGGATTCCCAATAAAGGAGTTTGAGAAAGGACTGAAGGAGCTGAAGGGGTTTGCAACCCCATAGGAAGAATAACATCAACCAACCATACCTTCCAGAGCTTCCAGGGTCTAAACCACCAACCAAGGAATACATATGGAAGGACCCATGGCTCCAGCTGCATATATATCAGAGGATGGCCTTATGGGGCTTCAGTGGGAGGAGAGGCTCTTGGAACTATGAAGACTCGATGCTCCAGTGCAGGGGAATGCCAGGATGGGGAAGTGGGAGCAGGTGTGTGGTTGGAGGAATACTCTTTTAGAAGCTGGGGGAGGGGGAATAGAATAGGGTTTTTTCGGAAGGGAAACCTGGAAGGGGATAAGATTTGAAATGTAAATAAAGAAAATGTCTAATAAATTTCAATTCAGTCTTTGCTTGACATTTGTAACTACTGTATCAAGTTTGAAGAAGAGGACTTTATAAGTTACTCTTTCTTTGAGATGAATGCTTTTCCAAATCATCACAGGCAATGAACCAGATTCCTACCCTCACCTAATGTCTGTACCACCATCCAAGCAAAACCATTGTTCATTGAAACAGTTGATGAATGACTTTATGGATAGACCATCTTGATATACACACCATTTCTTAAATGAATGTAACCTGTTCTCTGTGGGCTGAGAATAAAGTCATTCACTCAAGTCAAATAGCTTTGACCATAGCAGGAAGACTGTACCCCAAAATTGTGCCTACAATTTATTCCTTGGCACAGCAGAAGTGTCAACTTTCAGCTTATCTATCTATGATGGAAGTAAAATTCTTTGGTGATGTGAGGGTCATTGAAGTACAGCCTTATTTCAATGAAATCCAGTGTCTAAAAATTGTTCTTATTTTGGGCTTGTACCACAGTAAGAGCCAATATTTTACACTCTACTAAATACAAAAACAAACAAACAAACAAAAAGAATTTATATATTTATGCTCATTTAAAAACAATACTAGTACTGATGTATTATTTTAAAATATACAATTAATATGTTTGGAGTTATTTAAAATTTATATTGAGAAAAACGTATGTATTTTCAGTATTGTAGACAAACATCTACATAAGATTGTTAAATTGTTGTTTTATATCAAACAACTTTTATAATACTCATTTTTATTGTTATAATATTTTATAAATTTTAAAGAATATGACAAGGTATTGTAGGTATTGAAGGGAAGTCTCTGGGAGGAGTTGGGGTACAAAAGGGAAACAAGAATGTGATTTAATTCTATTCATTTAAAATATGTTTTAAAATAACTGAGTAGTAGTCCATTGTGTAGATGTACCACAATTTCTGTATCCACTCCTCTGTTGAGGGACATCTG
>NW_022196902.1:25717192-25724658 GCF_008632895.1 Mastomys coucha
GGAGCTGAGGGGTTTGCAGCCCCTTAGGACGAACAACAATATGACCTAACTAGTACCCTCAGAGCTCCAAGGGTCTCAACCACCAACCAAGGACTGCACATGGAGGGATATGATTGTTCAGGCAGCATGTGTATAGTAGAGGATTGCAAATTCAATCATCAATAGGAGGAGAGGAGCTCGGCCCTGTGAAAGTTCTGTGCCCCAGTGTAGGGGAATGCCAGGGCCAGAAAGTGGGAGAGGGTGTGGTGGCAGGCATGGGGAAGTGGGAGGCAACAGTGTTTTGTTTTGGTTGTTTTTGTTTGTTTCTTTGTTTTTTGGAGGGGAAACTGGGAATGGAGAAATTTACATGTAAATAAAGAAAATAAAAAATATGTTTTAAAATATTAACAAATTCAGATAAATTGAATTCATTTATCTTTTCTCATCATAATTCAATAAAACTTAAATCAAGTGCTTGACTCCAGGGAGTACTCCAACCCAGGAACTCAGGAGAGAATGAAGATCCACAGCTTTCTTTGTCCCTTCCGTGCAAGCAGAGAGCTTGCTTCCAGGGGGTGCTCCAACACAGGGACTCAGGTAACACAGGGACTCAGGTAAGATCCCCATTTTCTCTCCAGTGATTTTCAAATATGGACCAGCCCAGAGGCACAGGCCTCAGAAGTGGCAGGGCAGCTGGTGCAGGAACCTTTTTACCTCTATCTACACCTAGGAGGGACAGCAGATACTCAGTCCTCTCTTCACCTTTCCTGCTAGTGGAGAGCCTGTTTCCAGGGTTTGTTCTGACTCCAGGACTCAAGAGGGAAGAATGATCCACAGCCCTCAGCACACTGGTCTTACCAGAGGAGAACTGATCGCCCAGAAGTGCTGAAACAGGTTTACAGACCCACAGTAGGAACAAGCTCCAGCCAGAGACAGCAAGAAAAGCTAACACCAGAGATCAACAGATGGTGAAAGGCAAATGCAAGAATCTTTTTTTTTTTTTTTTGCTTGAGGGGAAGGAGGAAAAGCAGTGGGCCTGGGAATGAGGAGAGGGATGTGGGGATGAAGGAAGGGCAGGACACCCCAAATGCAAGAATCTTACCAACAGAAATCAAGACTACTTGGCTTCATCAGAACCTAGTACTCCCAACACAGCAAGTCCTGGATATCCCAAAACACCAGAAAAGCAAGATTTGGATCTAAAATCATATCTCACAATGGTGATAGAGGAATTTAAGAAGGACATGAATAACTCCCTTAAAGAAGTACAGTAGAGCACAGGTAAAGAGGTTCAAGCCCTTAAAGAGGAAACACAAAAACCCCTTAAAGAATTACAGGAAAGCACAACCAAAGAAGTGAAGGAATTGAACAAAACCATCCAGGACCTAAAAATGGAAGTAGAAACAGTTAAGAAATCACAAAGGGAGACAACCCTAGAGATAGAAATCCTAGGAAAGAAGTCAGGAACCATAGATGAAAGCATAACCAACAGAATACAAGAGATAGAAGAGAGAATCTCAGGTACACAAGATACCATAGAAAACATTGACACAACAGTCAAAGAAAACACAAAATTCAAAAATTCCTAACCAAAAACATCCAGGAAATCCAGGACACAATGAGAAGACCAAACCTAAGGATATTAGGTATAGAAGAGAGTGAAGACCTCCAACTTAATGGGCTAGTAAATATCCTCAACAAAATTATAGAAAAAAACTTCCCTAACCTAAAGAAAGAGATACCCATGGACATACGATAAGCCTACAGAACTCCAAATAGACTTGACCAGAAAAGAAATTCCTCCCACCACATAATAGTCAAAACACCAAAATGCACTAAACAAAGAAAGAATATTAAAAGGAGTGAGGGAAAAGGTCAAGTAACATGTAAAGGCAGGCCTATCAGAATTACACCAGACTTCTTGTCAGAGGCTATGAAAGCCAGAAGATCATGGGTTGATGTCATACAGACCCTAGGAGAACACAAATGCCAGCCCAGACTACTATACCCAGCAAAACTCTCAATCACCATAGACAGAGAAACCAAAATATTCCATGACAAAACCAAATTCACATGATATATTTCCACAAATCCAGCCCTTCAAAGGGTAATAAATGGAAAACTCCAACACAAGGAGGGGAACTACATCTATGAAAAAGCAAAAATGTAATCTTCCAACAAAACTAAGTGAAGATAGCCACATGAATGGAATTCCAGCTCTAACAACAAAAATAACAATTACTTTTCCTTAATATCTATTAACATCAATGGACTCAATTCCCCAATAAAAAGATATAGACTATCAGACTGGGTACATAAACAGGGCCCAACATTTTGTTGCATACAGGAAACCCACCTCAGTGACAAAAACAGACACTACCTCAGAAAACAATCCTCCAAGCCAATGGTCCCAAGAAAAAAGCTGGAGTAGCCATTCCAATAACGATTAAGTCGAATTTCACCCTAAAGTGATCAAAAAAGATAAGGAGGGACACTTCATATTCATCAAAGGTATGATCTACCAAGATGAATTCTCCATTCTGAACCCCTATGCTCCAAATGCAAGGGCATCTACATCTACATTCACACAAGAAACTTTACAAAAGCAGAAAGCACACATTGCACCGCACACAATAATAGTGGGAGATTTCAACACCACACTCTCTGCAATGGACAGATCATGGAAAGAGAAACTAAACAAAGACACAGTGAGACTAACAGAAGTTATGAAACAGATGGATTTAACAGATATCTATAGAACTTTCTTTCCTAAAACAAAAGGATATACCTTCTCAGTGCCTCAAGGATTCTTCTCCAAAATTGACCATATAATTGGTCACAAATCAGGCCTCAAAAGATATAGGAAGATTGACATAATTCTTTGCATCCTATCAGATCACCATGAACTAAGGGGCTGCTCCTAAATAACAATATAAACAATAGAATGCCCACTTACATGTGGAAGCTTAACAATACTCTACTCAATGATAACTTGGTCAAGAATACAAGGGATACAGGGATGTTCCAATATATGGAAATCCATCTATGTAATTCACTTTATAAACAAACTCAAAGAGAAAAACCACGTGATCCTCTCATTAGATGCTGAGAAAACATTTGACAATATCCAACACCCTTTCATTGTAAAGGTCCTGGAAAGATCAGGAATTCAAGGCCCATAAGTCAACATAGTAAAAGTAGTATATAACAAATGAGTAACCATTATCAAAATAAATGGAGAGAAAATGGAAGCAATCCCACTAAAATCAGGGACTAGACAAGGCTGCCCACTCTCTCCCTACCTATTCAATATTGTACTTGAAGTCCTAGTCACAACAGTTAGACAACAAAAGAAGATCAAAGGGATATGAATTGGAAAGGAAGAAGCAATATTATCACTATTTGCTGATGATATGATAGTATATATAAGTGACCTCAAAAATCCCACCAGAGAGCTACTAAAACTGATAAACAACTTCAGCAAAGTAGCTAGATATCAAATTAACTCAAGCAAATCAGTGGCCTTCCTCTACACAAAGGATAAACAGGCTGAGAAAGAAATTAGGGAAACAACACCCTTCAAAATAGTTACAAATAATATAAAATACCTTGGTACGACTCTAACTAAGCAAGTAAAAGATCTGTTTGACAAGAACTCCAAGTCTCTGAAGAAGGAAATTGAAGATCTTAGAAGATGGAAAGATCTCCCATGCTCATGGATTGGCATGATTAATGTAGTAAAAATGGCCATCTTGCTGAAAGCAATCTACAGATTCAATCAATCCCCATCAAATTTCCAACTCTGTTCTTCATAGTCTTAGGAAGAGCAATTTGCAAATTCATCTGGAGTAACAAAAACCCAGGATAGCCAAAACTTTTCTCAACAATACAGGAACCTCTGGTAGAATCACAATACCAGGCTTTAAGCTGTACTACAGAGCAATTGTGATAAAAAAAAACTGCATGGTATTGGTACATTGACAGGCAGGTAGATCAATGGAAGAGAATTGAAGATCCAGAAATGAACTCACAAACCTATGGTCACTTGATCTTTGATGAAGGAGCTAAAACCATCCAGTGGATAAAAGACAGCATTTTCAATACATGGTGCTGGCTCAACTGGCAGTTAGAATGTAGAAGAATGCAAATTGATCCATTCCTATCTCCTTGTACAAAGCTCAAGTCCAAATGGATCAAGAACCTCCACATAAAACCAAATACACTGAAACTAATAGAAAAGGAAATGGGAAAGAGCCTCGAGCACATGGACACAGGGGAAATTTTCCTGAACAGAACACCAATTGCTCATGCTCTAAGATCAAGAATTGACAAATGGGATCTCATAAAATTGCAATGCTTCTGAGAGGCAAAAGACATGGTCAATGGGACAAAATGGCAACCAACAAATTGGGAAAAGATCTTTAACAATCCTATATCTGATAGAGGGCTAATATCCAATATATACAAAGAACTCAAGAAATTAGACTCCAGAGAACCAAATAACCCTATTAAAATGGGGTACAGAGCTAAACAAAGAATTCTCAACTGACAAATACTGAATGGCTGAGAAGCACCTAAATAAATGTTCAACATCCTTAGTAATAAGGGAAATGCAAATCAAAACACCCTGTGATTCCATTTCACACAAGTCAGAATGGCTAGAATAAAAAACTCAGGTGACTGCAGATGCTGGAGAGGTTGTGGAGAAAGAGGAACACTCCTACATTGCTGGTGGGATTGCAAGCTGGTACAACCACTCTGGAAATCAGTTTGGCAGTTCCTCAGAAAATTGGACATAGTACTACCAGAGGACCCAGCTATACCACTCCTGGGCTTATATTCAGAAGATGCTGTAACATGTAACAAGGACACATGCTCCACTAAGTTCATAACTGCCTTATTTATAAAAGCAAGAAACTGGAAACAACCCAGATGTCCCTTAACAGAGGAACTAATACAGAAATTGTGGTACAACTACACAATGGAGTAGTTATTGTTGTTAAAAACAGTTATTTAAAAGAATGAATTTATGAAATTCTTGGGGAAATGGATGGATCTGGAGAATATCATCCTGAGTGAGGTAACCCAATCACAAAAGCATAAACATGGTATGCACTCTCTGATAAGTGGGTATTAGCCCAGATGATCAGAATACACAAAGTACAATCCACAAACCAAAAGAAACTCAAGAAGAAGGAAGACCAAAGTGTGGATACTTCATTCCTTCTTAAAAGGAGGAACAAAATACCGATGGAGTTGCAGAGACTAACTATGGAGTAGAGACTTGAAGGAAGGACTATCCAGAGACTGCTCCACCTGGGAATTGTTCCTATATACAATGATCAAATATAGACATTATTGTGGATGCCAGTAAGTGCTTGCTGACAGGAGACTGATATAGCTGTCTCCTGAGAGGCTCTGACAGTACCTGACTAATACAGAATTAGAGGCTCACAGCCATCCATTGGACTGAGTACAGGTTCCCCAATGAAGGAGCTAGAGAAAGACCCAATGAACTTAAGGGTTTGCACCCCTTAGGAAGAACATCAATATGAACTTTCTAGTACCCTCAGAGCTCCCCGGGACTAAACTACCAACCAAAGAGTACACGTGGTGGAACTAATGACTCCAGCAGCATAAGTGTGGTAGAGGATGGCCAAGTAAGTCATCAATGGGAGGAGAGAACCTTGGCCCTGTGCAGGTTCTATGCCCCAGTGAAGGGGAATGCCAGGACTAGTAAGCAGGAGAGAGTATGGTGGTGAGCACGGGGAGGGAACAGTGGTTTGGTTTGGTTTTATTTTTATTTTATTTATTTTATTTTTTTCTGAGGGGGTAACTGGGAAAGGAGTTATCATATGACATGTAAATAAAGAAAATATCTAGTAAAAAATGGTCAGGTGGTACTGTCAGGTTTAGTAGATTTCATATTGCTATGATACTAAACGTTTATTCCAAGTCTGGCTATGGATAGTTCACCTTCTCTCAAACATATTGTTACACAAAGAAAATAGTAAAACACACACACACACACACACACACACACAGCACAGCACATAACTTGTATGGAGAAACAATGAACAAATTTCAAGTTTTAGAGCTTTATGAAATGTTAAATGTTGCCTGCTAGTTGACATTTAATTGAAGAACACTTACAGACTCATTAAGGGAAACAGATGTTTTGAGATACTAATGTCTTGAAAGGCTAATATTTAAGAAGAGGAAATCTTTCCAAAATGCCAATTACTTGTCAACATTAATGAGAAGACTCACATTATCTTAGTATAGCTCTTCTAGTTTCAAGTGTTCCCCTTCTCTTTAAAAGTATTTTTCCACATATCTATTATGTTAGTGTTTCTATTGACAATAAAACTTTGAAAAAGATTGTTTTTCCTTCCTGTTATAAATAATTATATTCTATTTTTCACAAAGGGCCTGAACATAATACATAAATAAGAGAAAGGTTGGGGTACTTCATTTCATTTCTTCAGTGATGTTAGTTACACCCACCCTTTCTTCCATCTGATCTGTGAACACAGATGTGCTCTTCCTTTGGAATCTCAAATTCCTCATAGAGCTGGTGGGGTTCATTCTTCTAACATTCATCTTACTCATTTTGTTAACTCCAACAATAGATCTTTTAATTTCATCATGACCTTCAGTGTCTGGATTCCTCTACATTGTCAGTCTTTCCATTATGCACATCTATGAATGCTCTCAGTACAGTAGGTTCTAGGCACTGGGAGCAAGACATTAAATAAAATGCATAGCCTACTTTCTTAAGTAATTAAAATTTTAAAATATAGAGAGTGCTATCAAAAAATGCCTTGCTTTGTTTATTAATAAATAGACTACTGGTTGTTCTTTGAAAGAAAGAGGCAGTTCTTGTCACAATGTTTCTGTTTTAAAAAGCAACTTCAAAAGTTCAGTGTGCTACCATAAAACTCCCCACAGGTTGAATGGAGTTTAGCGATTTTGTCTTTCTTTGGCTCTTTAATATAGATTGGGCCCACTGATTATGTATTAATCTTCACTCTACTTACAGCTACCCATGGAAGCTGCTTTCATTATAAATATAATGAATAAGAGAGGGAGGCCAATTGGATAGTTGTGTTTAGAGCCTTGGTACAAGACATGGAAGAGACAATTTTGGGCATTTAAGACATGCTAAAGAAGTGGATTTCTCAGAGAAAATCACAGTCAGAAAAAATACTAAATCCAAATAAATACAGGTACAAAGTGCCTGATATACTACAGGAATACCAAATTTATAAGGAACATAGGGAAGAAATAAAACCCAGGTCAAAGGCACAGAAAATATTTCCAACAAAATGATAGGAAAAAAATTCCCTGCCATCTTCTCTCCGGCGAGTTCCTAAGCCAGGAGCAGTCAGCAAGGAGACACAGACCCCAAGAGTCGCCGGGGAGCCACCAGGCAGCAGGGACAGGATCCTCTCAGCTTCCAAGTGGCAGAGGTGGATCAGCGACCT
>NW_022196902.1:25733418-25746822 GCF_008632895.1 Mastomys coucha
AATAAAGAAAATATCAAAAAAAAAAAAAAATTCCCTAACCGAAAAAAAGTTTAAGACACACACAAGAGCACCAAGTAGAGCAGATGGGAAGAGAAACTCTTCATCGCACATAATAATTAAAACTGAGTGTACACAACAAAGTGTTAATAGCTTCAACGGAAAAAGACCAAGTAACAAAGAGACACATTAGAAGACACTTGGCTTCTAAGATACTTCCTGAACCATAGGTTCAAGTGTTGCTTTTTGTATGTATTTGTTAGGTCTAAGCATCCCATGAGGAGTTGCTCTCTGCATTTTGAGTAGTTATGGTTTTATGTAGTGGTGTATCTGCTATAAACTGGAGCTTTTTTGAGGAAGGGCAGGGGCTACACTTATTTGAGGATATAAAGATAAATGTATGTAAGAATGTAGGTAAGTAGCTGGGCAGTGGTGGTGCATGCCTTTAATCCCACCACTTGGGAGACAGAGGCAAGTGGATTTCTGAGTTCCAGGACAGCCAGGCTATACAGAGAAACCCTGTCTCCAAAAATGAACAAACAAAAAAGAATGTAGTTAAGAATTATTTTAGATAAGTAGCAACTATAGGTTCTCCTCAAAGACCCATGAACTCACTAGCCCTGGGTAGCTGCCTAGGTTTTCAGTACAAAGCACAATTTCCTTTTTGTTATGCAGGGCGTAAGTCCAACTAGACAGCTGTATCTTGTTACTACCAAGATGTGAGTGAATCTTTTTGAAAATCTAACCATGCTGGTCATCGTGGAGATTCATAGGTATCATAGATGGATAGAATTACTCTTTGGTCTTCTGACTTGGAAAGTTGCATAGCAACTCCGAGAACTACTCATACTAGACTTCATAGAATGAGGCTTTAAGGCAAATGTAGCATGAATCTTCTGGGTCCTGTGTCTGAAGTTCATGGTGGCTTAAGCAATGGGAGCTTTAACTTCAAAATCTGGGAGGCAACCTAAGGCATCTTTATTGTTGGGCAGTTGGTGGAGGATGGTTTTGCACTTTGTGTCTTCTGATGCTAATTTCTATGCTCAGATATCTGGTTGCAGTCCAGATAGTTAAGCATCCCCAGTCTCAATGTCGTATAAAAGTTGTTTTCCCCCGTCGGCATATGCACCCAGGAGCTCTGAGGCTCTTTCACAACCCACTGTGCACCAGCCCAGCCAAGAGAAACCTGGTCTCACTTCAGGATTACTATCTCACTACTGTGCAAGAGGTGAGGTCTCTACTTTCTCTCCAATAACTGTGGAACAGGGTTGGCTCGGAGCTCACAGGACACAGAAACAGTGGAGAATCTGGGAGAGGATCCTTTCAGTCACCTCCTGCACCCTGAAGCAGAGGCTGTTCCACAGCACCTTGTAAACAGGTCCCACCAGGAGAGAGCTATTCTCTTAGGAGCGTTCTAACTCCCTGGCTTTGAGGTGAGATAGCCACTTTCTCTCCAATAACTGTCCATGGCAGGACCTGCAAGCATGTGACAAGGCACAGGAACAATGGAGAAACTGGGACAGGATTCTTCCAGTCACCATCAGTACCTGGAACTTGGGCTGTTTCAAAGTCCTCTATACACAAGTTCCATCAGGAGAGAGCTGGTCTTCCAGGAGAACTGGACAAAGGTTTACAGGTCCACAGGAGGGAAAATCTCCAGCCAGAGACAGCAAGACCAACTAACACCAGAGATAACCAGATGGCAAAAGGCAAGCACAAGATCATAAGCAAGTTCTCCCACCACAGCAAGCCCTAGATACCCCAACACACTGGAATGTTACACAGAGCTCATTTACTTCAGTTGTGCCTGGGACAGGCCTAAAAACCTGATCACAGAACTGAGGCATACACTTCAAAAGGAGTCAGCCTCCTGAGGTAGTCAGTCACTGACATCTCCTAACTCAGAGGTGTTCCAGATTGATCTCTGTTATAATCTGTGGAGAAATCTGCATGCTTTCTTTATTCAGGCATAAAGATGCCCTAAGAAATATTTCGTTATAGCTAACACTGAGATTGGACATTATTTCCTGTCCTTCACAGTGCTTAAATAATCCAATTAGATTTCCTAGCTATAATTAGCTGGGAATTTTTACTAGGAAGCTGTCTTACCAGACAGGGTGTCTTAAGAGTTAGAGATAGCAGTTAGGCACTTTCTATCAGAGCAGTCCCACACAGAAAGAAAAACTATTTTACTGCCAGTGAGAAGCTAGAAGTTGTAGGACTCCCATCACTAATTATTTATGTTATAGCCAAGTAATGCTAGAATACGACCTTCAGCTACTTGCCTCAGACAGACCCTAAGAGTTTATCTTGGGGCTGCCAGGACAATCTAGCCCCAGAAGAAAGACACCACTGCTCCTCCACCTTGCACCTGGCTGTTTGATTTTACTGATCTTGATGTAGCCATCTCCTGCCTATGTGACTTCTGTAGTTTTCCCTGTTTTCTGTATACTATATAAGTCTGAATTCTACTTTGTACAAATTGCATTCAGTTACAGCACTCCCTTGTGTCTGTTTCTGTTTGTCATTTCTTCACCAATGCCTTGTCTACCTGACTAGAACCCTGTTCCCCCACAGGTTGAGGGAGGCCCGGACTGGCCAGCCCGTGGCACTGGAAAAAAAATTGGATTTAAAATCACATCTAATGCCGGATGGTGGTGGTGCTCCCCTTTAATCCTAGCACTTGGAAGGCAGAGGCAGGCGGATTTCTGAATTTGAAGCCAGCCTGGTCTACAAAGTGAGTTCAAGGACAGCCAAGGCTACACAGAGAAACCCTGTCTCGAACCTCCCCCAGTCCCCCAAAAAATAAAATAAAATAAAATCACATCTCATGATGCTGATAGAGGAGTTTAAGAAGGACCTAAATAACTCCCTTAGAGAAATAAAGGAGAACACAGGTAAACAGGTAGAAGACTTTAAAGAGGTCTTAACAAAATCCCTTAAAGAATTATGGGAAAACATAACCAAACAGGTAAAAGAATAGAACATAACCATCCAGGATCTAAAAATGGAATTAGAAACAATAAAGAAATCACAAAAGGAGACAACTCTGGAGATAGAAAACCTAGGAAAGAGATCATACATGAAAGCATCACAAACAGAATACAATAGATACAAGAGAGAATCTCAGATGCAGAAAGTACCATTGAAACCATTGAAACAACAGTCAAAGAAAATGAAAGATGCAAAAAGGTCCTAATCCAAAACATCCAGGAAATCCAGGACAAAATGAGAAGACAAATCCTAAGGATAATAGGTGTAGAAGAGAGCAAAGATTCCCAACTTAAACAGCCAGAAATATCTTCAACAAAATTATAGAAGAAAACTTCCCAAACCTAAACAAAAAGCTGCCCATAAACATAGAAGAAGTCTATAGAAAATTGGACCAGAAAAGAAATTCCTCCGGTTACATACTAATCTAAATACCAAATGCACAAAACAAAGAATATTAAAAGCAGTAAAGGAAAAATGTCAAGTAACATATAAAGGGAACCCTATCAGAATTACAGCAGACTTCTCACCAGAGACTATAAAAGCCAGATGATCCTGGGCAGGTGTCATACAGACCCTAAGAGAACACAATTGCCAGCCCAGGCTACTATGTGCAGCAAAACTCTCAAGTACAATGGATAGAGAAATTCCATGGCAAAAACAAATTTATAAAATATCTTTCCACAAATCCAGCCCTTCAAAGGATAATAAATGGAAAACTCCAACACAAAGAGGGAAACTACATCCTAGAAAAATCAGGAAAATAATCTTTTAGCAAATCAAAAAGAAGATAGTCACACGAACATAATTCCACTTCTAACAACAAATGTAACAAGAAGCAACAGTCATTTTTTTCTTAATAACAATGGACTCAATTCCCCAATAAAAAGACTTAGACTAACAGACTGGATACATAAACCAGGACCCAACATTTTACTGCACACAGGAAACCCACCTCAGTGACAAAGACAGGCACTCCCTCAGAGTAAAAACCTGGAAAACAATTCTCCAAGAAACAAGCTGGAGTAACCATTCTAATATCAAATAAAATAGACTTTCAACCTAAAGTTATCAAAAAAGATAAAGAAGGACACTTCATACTTGTCAAAGGAAAAATTTACCAAGATGAACTCTCTGTTCTGAACATCTATGCTCATAATGCAAGGTACGCACATTCATAAAAGAAACTTTACTAAAGCTCAAAGCACATGTTGCATCTCACACAATAATAGTGGGAGACTTAAACACCCATCTCTCATCAATGGACAGATCTTGGATACAGAAACTAAACAGAGACATAGTGAAACTAAAAGAAGTTATGAACCAAATACATTAACAGATATCTATTGAATATTTTATCCTAAAACAAAAGAATATACCTTATTCTCAGCACCTCATGGTACCTTCTCCAAAACTAACCATATAGTTGGTCACAAAACAGGCCTCAACAGATACAAGAAGATTGAAATAATCCCATGTATCCTATCAGATCGCCATACACTAAAGCTGGTCTTCAGTAACAACATAAACAATAGAAATCCCACATACATGTGGAAGCTGAACAACACTCTACTCAGTCATAACTTTGTCAAGGAAGAAATAAAGAAATTAAAGTCATTTTAGAGTTTAGTGAAAATGAAACCACAGCATACCCAAACTTATGGGACACAATGAAAGCAGTCCTAAGAGGAAAACTCAGAGCTCCTAGTGCCTCTAAAATGAAACTGGAAAGAGCATACAATAGCAGCTTGACAGCACATCTCTCAGAGCTCTAGAACAAAAATAAGCAAATACACCCAAGAGGAGTAGACAGCAGAAAATAAACAAATGTAGGGCTGAAATCAACTAAGTAGAAAGAAAAAGAACCATACAAAGAATCAACAGAACCAGGAGCTGGTTCTTTGAGAAAATCAACAAGATTTCTAAACCCTAGGCCAGGGAGCACAGAGACAGTATCCAAATTAACAAAATCAGAAATGAAAAGGGAGCCATAACAATAGAAACTAAGGAAATTAAAGAAAAAATCAGAACCTACTACAAAAGCCTATACTCATCAAAACTGGAAAATCATGATGAAATAGACACTTTAATAGACAGATACCAGTTACCAAAGTTAAATCATGATCAGGTAAACAATCTAAACAGTCCCATATACACTAAAGAAATAGAAAGAGTCATTAATAATCTCCCACCTGAAAAAGCCCAAGACCACATGGGTTTAGTGCAGAGTTCTATCTGACCTTCAAAGAAGACCTAATACCAATACTCTTCAAACTCTTCCATAAAATAGAAACAGAAGGGACACTATCCCACTCTTTCTATGAAGCCACAATTATTCTGTTACCTAAACCACACAAATACCCAACAAAAAAAGAGAACTTTAGATCAATTTCCCTTATGAATATCGATGCAAAAGTACTCAATAAAATTCTCACAAACCGAATCCAAGAATACATCAAAACAATTATCCACCATGATCAAGTAGGCTTCATCCCTGGAATGCAGGGATGGTTTAATATATGGAAATCCATCAGCATAATCCATTATATAAACCAACTCACAAAAAATACAACATGATCATTTCATTAGATGCTGAGAAAGGATTTGACAAAATCCAACACCCCTACATGATAAAAGTCTTGGGAAGATCAGTAATTCAAGCCATATAACTAAAGATAGTAACAGCAATATACAGCAAACCAGTAGCCAACATCAAACTAAATGGAAACATGAAGCAATCCCACTAAAATCAGGGACTAAACAAGGCTGCCCATGCTGTCCCTACCTAATCAATATAGTACTCAAAATCCTAGCCAGAGCAATTAGACAACAAAAGGAGGTCAAAAGGATAGAAATTGGAAAGTAAGAAGTCAAAATATCACTATTTGCAGATGATATGATAGTGTACTTAAGTGAGTCCAAAAATACCACGAGAGAACTTCTAAACCTGATAAACAACTTCAGCAAAGTGGCTGGATATAAAAATTAACTCAAACAAATCAGTGACCTTCCATTACTCAAAGGATAAACAGTCTGAGAAAGAAATTAGGGAAGCAACACACTTCCAAATAGTCACAAATAATATAAAATACATTAGTGTGACTCTAAGCAAGTGAAAGATCTGTATGAAAAGAACTTCAAGTCTCTGAAGAAATTGAAAAAGATCTCAGAAGATGGATCTCCCATGCTCATGGACTGGCAGGATTAATATATTAAAAATTACCATCTTGCCAAAAGAAATCTACAGATTCAATGTTATCACCATCAAAAGTCCAACTCAATTATTCATAGAGTTAGAAAGAGCAATTTGCAAATTCATCTGGAATAACAAAAAAATCAGGATAAGAAAACTATTCTCAACACTAAAAGAACTTTTGGGGAAGTACCATCCCTGAACTCAAGCTGTACTACAGAGCAATTGTGATAAAAACTGCATGGTATTGGCACAGAGAAAGGCAGGTCAAGCAATGGAATAGAACTGAAGACCCAAAAATGAACCCACACACCTATGGCCACTTGATTTTGGACAAAGCAGCTAAAACCATCCAGGGAAAAATAGATAGCATTTTCAACAAATGACACTGGTTCAACTGGCCGTTACTATATAGAAGAATGCAAATCAATCCCTTCTTATCTCCTTGTACGTAACTCAAGTCCAAGTGGATCAAGGACCTCCAGATAAAACCAGAACAGCAGAAAATTTCCTGAACAGAACACCAATAGCTTATGCTCTAAGATCAAGAACTGACAATTGGGATCTCATAAAACTGCAATGCTTCTGTAAGGCAAAGGTCACTGTCAATAGGACAAAATGGCAAATGATCTTTACCAATCTTACATCAGATAGAGGGCTAATATCCAACATATACAAAGAACTCAAGAAGTTAGACTTCAGAGAACCAAATTATAAATGAGGTACAAAGCTATACAAAGAATTCTCAACTGAGGAATATTGAATGCTTGAGAAGCACCTAAAGAAATGTTCAACATCCTTAGTCATCAGGGAAATGCAAATCAAAACAACCCTGAGATTCCACTTCACACCAGTCAGAATGGCTAGGATCAAAAACTCAGGGTAATAGCAGATGCTGGCAAAGATGTGGAGAAAGAGGAACCTTCTCCATTGCTTGCGGGTTTGCAAGCTGGTACAAGCACTCTGGAAATCAGTTCCTCACAAAATTGGGCATAGTACTAAATGAAGACCCAGCTATACCACTCCTGGGCATATACCCAGAAGATGCTCCAACATTTAATAAGGACACATGCTCCACTATGTTCATAGCAGCCTTATTTATAATAGCCAGATGCTGGAAACCATCCAGATGTCCCTCAACAGAGGAATGGATACAGAAAATGTGGTACATTTATACAATGGAGTACTACTCAGATATTAAAAACAATAAATTTATGAAAGTCCCAGGTAAATGAATGGAAGTAGAAAATATCATCTTGAGTGAGGTAATCCAATCACAAAAGAACACACATGAGATGCACTTACTGATAAGTGATTATTAGCCCAGAAGCTCGGAATACCCAAAATAAATCACAGACCACATGAAGCTAAAGAGGAATGAAGACCAAAGTTTGAGTGGTTTGGTCCTTTTTACAAGGGGGAAGAAAATACCCATGGGAGGAGACACAAATCATGGAGCAGAGACTGAAGAAGAGGCTAGCCAGAGACTGCCCCACCAGGGGAATCATTCCATATACTGTCACCAAATCCAGACACTATTGTGGATACCAAGAAATGCTTGTTGACAGGAGCCTGTTATCTGTCCCCTGAGCGGGTCTACCAATGCCTGACAAATACAGATGTGGATGCTCTCAGCCAACCATTGAACTGACCACAGGGTCCTCAATGGAGAAGCTAGAGAAAGGACCCAAGGAGCTGAAGGGTTTTGAAGCCCTATAGGAGGATCTACAACATGATCCAATCAGTACCCCCAGAGGTCCCAGGACTAAACAACCAACCAAAAAGTATACATGGAGTGACCCATGGCTCTAGCCACATATGTAGCAAAGGATGGCCTTGTTGGTCATCAATGGGAAGAGAAGGCCTTGTTCCTGTGAAGGCTTGATGCCCCAGTGTAAAGGAATATCAGGACCATGATGCTAGAGTATTTGGATAGGTGAACAGGGGTTCGGGGAAATGATCGGGGTTTTTCAGAGGGTAAACCAGGAAAGGGCATAACATTTTAAATGTAAATAATGAAAATATCTAATAAAAATGTTTTTTTCCATCACCTCTGATTGATTAATAAAAGAGTTGATTAGTTATCTGGGCAGAAAGGAATCAGGCTGGACGCTCAATCCCAGTCAAGGAGTCCCAAAAGAAACAAGAAAATAGAGAAAGAACAAGGGCAGAAGGAGTTATGAAGAGACCATGTGAATGGACCAGGAGGATTCTTCATGAGACTGCAATGAGATAGCAGCTATGAGAACACACATGGACCAGACTGTACCAATGCAAGTCTCAGATGCAGGTAAAAGACTATTTAGCTGTTTAGTAGCAGCCTAGACAAGTAGAATTTATCAGTCTGCCCAGATATTAGAGCTTGCAGCTTATTGATAAAATAATACCAGTTTTGTGTGTCTTTTGGTGGGAACTAAAATGGGCTGAGTAGGCATAGAAATGCCCTGCAGTTTGAGAGAGCAAAACAAGCCACCAAGAATTACATTTATATAGAGTCATTTGGACTTCTCTGACCAATAATTTAAACAGATTTCTCCTAGATTTTTTGTTAGTCTGTCTTTTGGCAGGTGCATTGACAGTCCAAGGGCTATTACTTAATTTATTATATCGACTTATATACATATACTTATGTATATCACATATAATTTTAAGTAAACATAAAATAATGTATCTGTTTCTAATATTTAAAATGTAATTTATTCCTCATCTCCATAACCTAAACTTTAGAGGTTTTAGAAGACTGAAAAAATAAATGTTAAGTAGAAATGGAGTATATTGCTGTCATATTTTAAAGTCACCAGGAAATAAATGTTTTTAACTTCTTATGAAAAGATATTTAACACTTGAGATCACTGAGGGAATTAAAAATAGATGCTTAATTATTTAACTATAGATATGTTCAAAATCAATCTTCTAAAAGAAGAATTAGGGATAAAGGTGAGGTTCAGGAGTAGGTAGAAAGGGAGGATTAAGAAATGTGTGGTAATCTTCTGGAATTAGGGGAATGAAAGAAAGAATAGATAGAGATAGAGAAAGGTATGTGGTGTGTGTGTGTGTGTGTGTGTGTGTGTGTGTGTGTGTTTGTGTCAGGGAGGGAGAGACAGAGATAGAGATATATGTGAGAGAAAGATAGTGATAGAGATATATGTGTTTGTGTGTGTATGTATGTGTATCTGTCTGTCTGTCTGTCAGGGAGAGGATAGAGAGATGCAGAGCCAAAGACACAGAGGTAGAGATAGATGTGGGTGTGTGAAAGAGAAAGGCAGAGGCAGAGAGACAGAGATAAACAGATACAGAGGTAGACAGAGATGGAGCTAGATGTGCATGTGTGTGTGTGTGTGTGTGTGTGAGAGAGAGAGAGAGAGAGAGAGACAGAGAGAGAGACAGAGAGAGAGACAGAGAGAGAGAGACAGAGAGACAGAGAGAGAGAGACAGAGACAGACAGACATAGACAGAGACAGATAGAAGAGGAATTTCCTGGAAAGAGTGACCTATTCTATTAAATTCCTCAGAGGATCAAGGAAGATAAGAACTGAGAATTATTCATTGTTACTTGGCAAGAAAGCAATTAAGAGTACCTTCTCATGGGATAAATTCTACTGAGTATTGGAGATGAAAATTTACTGCAATGAGTTAAAAAGAGAGGGAGAGAGGCAGGAAAATCAGAGAGGATATAAAATTGTCTGAGCACTTGCAAGTTTTCTCTCTTACTTCCCGTTCATACTGGTTTCTATGATCAAAATTTCTAATGGAGTTAATTCCCTCTGTATTATTCCTAGTCACTTGATGGCCAATCTACCACAAACATTCATATGTGTATACTAGGGATTGAATGGATTCTACCACAAAGATAAACTCATTGTCTCAAAGCCCCAAATTTTGACCTCTATCTGCCACTATTCATCTTTTTATATTTCAAAAAAATTGACATTTAAATTGCTTAGATTAGTGCCTAGTTCAAGGCCAGCCTGGTCTACAGAGTGAGTTCCACGCAACCAGGGCTATACAGAGAAACCCTGTCTCAAAAAACAAAACAAAACAACAAAAACAAAAGAAAACAAAACAAAAATCTGGACCCTTATAATGTCTTTCATTCATCCTGTGTTCTCTTCCATTCTACACATCCACAATTTCCTTGGGTTTTACAGTTCTTTCTTTATTTTAGACATAACTTTATTATAGACAGAAGTATACATACATGAAATGGATACTTCTTGTTTGGAAAGTCAAATGATGTTTTGCTGGAGGATGGAGGTGAAAGGATGTTTTGCTAAAACAAACATGTGAAAGGACATGTGATGTTTAGAAAGAATATAAATATGAGCCCACAAACAGTGGGAATGACAGCATTTGTTTGCCTTGCTGGTTTTCACGGGTGGCACACATGTATTGGTTTGCCTTACATTACATTGCTGAGCTTCACTTGTGGTGACTTCATAGAGAGAAACTCACCAAAGAACTTTTGAGGTTCCTGCCACTTAAGTGGACTTGTGCTGATTGGCGATTCTCAGGTCCATTTCTCTTGTATCTTAGTAACCTTTCATTTGCAGTACCTCTTATGGGTGGTGGGCTAGAATGGAGGTTGAATGCTTATTAAAGTAGGTTGAGAAAAATTTATGTCCCACACATACATGTACATATATATGTTTTATATATATTATCTCTATATAATAAACTTTCAAGAAGTATTTCTTCTTAAAATTTACAGCCTCACAGTTAAGTGATTTTCCCATTTTCTTGGTGGTCTTGTTCCATCATTCTCTTCTTTCTCCCTCTTCTAGTCTTGCTCCATCACTCTCTTCTCTTCGTCTCTTATCTTTTTTATTTTCTTCATTGTTATTTGAAACCAATATTTGCATATCCACAGTCACTTTCTTTCTTAAATTCATTAATTCTTTCTCTCCTTTTCCTCCATTCAATTATTATTCTCATAACCATGGCAAAATATTCTTTACAGTACATGTATGGCCATGTTTTGCCAATCATTCTCAATTCATTCTGAGAATTATATTCACATTCATAGTCCCAATAAAACTTCCCTGTGATTGTAACTAAAATCTTCAATGAATGTGATTCTCATTTCTGGACACTTGATTCAATTTTTAAATTTTCTCTTAACACCTGACATTGTTACAGAGTTTTTCCTAATAAAGCATTTTATTTTGAAATCAAATTTCTATATCAAAGAAGTATCTATTCATATCTATCCTCCATGTATATTATGTGTTAATATCACAACAATAAAGGTAAAATCAGCTGATGTCTGTATTAATGGATAATGAATAAAGAAATAGATGTAAGAAAAATGGAGCACTGTTTGGCCAGGAAAAAAAAGACTAAAATTTTATCATACATGGAACATACATAGAACTGGAAAATATTTTCATATAAAATAACCCAGATCACAAAAGATAACTATTATATGGTTTTACTCATACCCAAATACTAAGCATTTGATCTTACAGAAGTAGAATATATATTAATTATCACTAGAGATCATGAGTCATAGAAATATAAAAGTCTTGGAAAATGGGTACCAAAATATTTTTAGAAAGAAGCAACACGTCATATGGCATAGGAGGCTGGATGTAACTCACATTTTACATAGTTTGTGTGAAGTTTAAGAGAATGTGAATTCATTATGTCAGGGGATATATGGTAACTACTGCAGCCCAATGCATGGTTAGGAGAACTTGTGGCAGCATCTGTTAAGTACTAGGTGATCAGGAGAGGAAAGAACAGGAGAAGAAGCGGGGCTAGGGTATCAAAGCCTATCCATAGTCACCCATCTCTACTAGCTAGGTCTCATACCCTCATAAAACTGTTATCTAAAGCCCATCATTTTGGTCTTAATTTTCCTTAACACCTTTTACATTCAACTTTTTGGCTTTCTCATAGCACAAAAATCAATGAACACTAGTCTGCATTTCACACCGTGGAAATTGTTTCAATAAATTTTCCTTGATTGCAAACCTTTGAACTTTATTAATTTTTTTTTTAGTGCTTTTCCACATTTTTCCTGAATTCATTCATATCCTACTTAGATTGGGGCTTTGAGATGTTATTCTTTCAGAGATATTTTCACCTCTTGAACTATGACTTTTCCATTCCCAGCACACATTATCTTAAACAGAGTAACTCTATTATTCAGTCTTCTCATAAAAAACAACATAATGTCATTAATACGTATGTCCTGCTTCTGCCCCCTGCGGTTATATATGGAAAGTATACTGTTCATTTTCCCATCAATATTTCTGAAAATTCTTTAAGTGAGTTATGGTGTCATGGATATTTTACTTATTTACATTTCAAATGTTAGCCCCATTCCCAGTTTCCCGTCCATAAACCCTCTATCTAACCCACCCCTACACTGGGGCATTGAGTTTTCACAGTACCAATGTTCTCCACTCCCACTCATACCAAATAAGGCAATCCTCTGTTACATATGCAGTTGGAGCAATGGGTCCCTCCATATGTACTCTTTGGTTGGTGGTTTAGTCCCTGTGAACTCTGGGGTGAGGGGGTCTGGTTGGTTGATACTGTTGTTGTTCCTATGGGGTTGCAAACTCCTTCAGCTCCTTCAGTAATTCCCCTAACTCCTCTATTGGGGTCCTCATGCTTAGTCCAATGGTTGACTGCAAGCATTCACATCTATGACAGTGAGACTCTGGCAGAGCCTCTTAGGAGGACATCCATATCAGGTTCTTGTCAGCAAGCATTTCTTGACATCACCAATAGTGACTGGGTTTGGTGGCTGAATATGGGATGGATCCCAGGTGGTGTAGTCTCTGGATTGCCTTTCCTTCAGTCTCTGCTCCACTCTTTGTCCCTGTATTTCCTATAGACAGGAGCAAATCTGGGTTAAAATTTTGAGAAGGGTGGGTGGCCCCATCCCTCAAATCAAACTGAACAAGAGTTAGAGGGCATATGGAGATTCTTTGTGCTGCATTATAAATTAATTGCTTGCTTGTTGATGGGAAAATTTCCACCAGTTATGATACCACAGAGGTATGCTATATATAATAACACAGACATGTTATTAATGTGGAAGAAAATGAGTTATTTTTTCTCTCCATCTTTAGGTGAAGTATGTTATTGAAACTGCTTTTGAGAATCATCTCAGGACTTTCTAATGCAGGAGTTTCTGCATTAGAAATGCAACCTTGGGAGGCCCCAAGGCCTGACACTATTATGGAGGCTATAGAGAGCTCAAAAAAAAAAAA
>NW_022196902.1:25746832-25753830 GCF_008632895.1 Mastomys coucha
AAAAAAAAAAAAAAGGAGCCCTATCATGACTGACCTCCAAGAGACCCCACAAGGAGCTGACAGAGTCAGATGCAGATATTTACATCCAACCAACGGACAGAAGCTGCTCACCCCTGGGGTTGAATTAGGAAAAAGCTGGAAGAAGCTGAGGAGGAGGGCAACTCTGTAGGAGGACCAGCTGTCTCAACTAACCTGGACCCCCTGAGATCTCTCAGACACTGGACCACCAACCAGGCAGCATACCCCAGCTGATATGAGGCCTCCAACACATCTGTAGAAGAGGACTGCCAGGTCTGGACTCAGAGAAGATGCACATAACCTTCAAGATACTGGAGGCCCCAAGAAGTGGGGAGGTCTATTGGGATGGGGGAATGGGGTAGTGGGCACATCATCTTGGAGATAGGGGAGGAGGTATGGGATGTTGAACAGTCAGAGGGTGAACTGGAAGGGGGATAAAATCTGAATTGTATAAAAGTAAATAAAATTTAAAATAATCTGAAAAAAAAAAAGAAATGCAACCTTGGCAAGAGTCTATTTTGTTTTCTTACATTCGTTTTATTGAAAAAGTAAACGTATGTGTGTGTATATATATGTGTGTGTGTGTGTGTGTGTGGACAAATATTTCTAGTTATTAACATAGTATGGTCAACATAACTATCATGTTATAGAAGGCAAATTACCAAAACACAATAAAATATCATTATTTATAGTGTTTATGCTACATACTATACATCTAAGCATACTCATAATATAGGAATATTCCTTTATTTCTACTTACCAAATCTTTTCATTCCAGTTCCCTAGGTTTATAGCCACTGTTTAATTCTGTTTCTATATAGTTGAAGTTATTGTGTCCACATGTAAGTGTAAGTTCACTTTGTCTTTATAATCTGGGCTACATTGCTATTTAACATGATGTCAGTAAATAACATGCTTGTATTTTTTTATGGACAAAAAAAGAATAATTTTCAATGTCTGTCTATATCATATTTTCTTTTCCATTGATCCACTGATGAGCATCTAAGGATCCACTCTATTTTGGAAAAATACTTAATCATAGAATATAGGTGTTCTGTAAGGTATGTTCAGGAAGGCCTATGTTCTTTAGTAAGAACCTATGAAATATTCCAAATTTCTATTCTCATATCAGCTACTATGAAAAGTGCAGCTCAGTCAGTTGTCCTTTTGAAATAACAACTGATCACCAGGGAAAAATCAGTAACTCACCCACTCATGGATGACTAATTTTCATTCTTTATAAATTCTGAAATACTGACTTTGAATAACATTTTGTCTTTGTTGCCAACAATATTCCTATTTTGGATAGGACAATTGAAACTAATATGTTAATCTGACATTGCTGGATATGCAAGTACTTTTCCTTGACAAGTCCTTTGGAAACATTTCCCTGTAATTTTTACACTATTGGAACATCATCTGATTTCATTTTATATGTATGGACATCTTGCTTCCATGTTTGTCTGTATATTCTGTGACTCCCTGATGCCTTTAGAGGCCAAAAAAGAGTCAGATCTCCTATACTTGGAGTTACAGCTAGATGTGAAAGGCCATTTAGGTTATAAAAATTGAACCTAGTTCCTCTGCAAAAGCAACAAGTGCTCTTAACTGTCGAGCCATTAGACATGCTCCTCAGTCTAATTTCTTGAGAACTGTTTATTTAACAGAAAAATCTAACTTAACTGGGAAAGTATTCTTACAAACATAAAATCATTCAACACTATCTAAGTCTTTTAAAGTTTATACAAGTACATTTGAAGTTTTCAAAGTACAAGTTCATTACCACATCTATTTAAATATTTACATTATTACTATTATAACTTGTCAAGGGCCTGCTGCAATATGACTACATGAACAGACTGATAAAACCTTGCTTTAATGAAATTTAGTGAGAAGTGAGGAAGCAACTCAGAATGAAATGTTATGGGTAAAATGTACTTGTTCCTGGGAAAGTATTGTATTCAAATAGTCTCTCTCAAATTCTCTCTCTGTGTCTCTCTCTGAAATACTCCATGTGTGCATGTGTGTGTGTGTGTGTGTGTGTGTGTGTATTTCCCAATATTTCACATCCCTGAACCTGTGGAGATATTTCTCCTGGATAGAATTTTGGGATAAATAATGGTAAAAGTTTAAGTAAGTTGAAGTTTAGGTATGCAGTTGACATTTATTAGCATCTACTTCCCTATCAGATCCCCGAGGTAGGACTTGTGTTCTGCTTGGGCGACCCTTATTCTAACTGGCCAATCCTCACGGTCAGTTCTCAGGATATGTTACCCCATGGTGTCTTTTCTTTTCTCCATTGTCTCCTTCTCCTCATGATATCCGACTTCTGACCCCCAGGCCCCAGGAACCAAAACTAGAGCTGGCTTTCAGTTGATCTCAGTGCCTGTAAATGTAACCCCTTTATGGGAGTTGTCTTAACTCCTTTTGCTCCGAAGTAACTGCAGAGTATTTCTACTCCCACTCTAGCCCATTTTAGCTCCCAAATGAAGATACAGAGATCTGTGTTTTTGTTATTAAGTTGCAAGCCTAAGCTAGACAGGTTATGAACTATTCTAACCCTCTATGGATGCCCATTTCCCAGCCAAATGTCCCATTACTGTCATTCTGAGTCTTCCTCTGGCTCATTCTGATCCATTTCTGGTAACATAGTTACCAGAAATGCTTGACCATGCCATCCTCTAGGAGAACAACTAGATGTTTTGGCATAGAAATCAGCATCTGAATATACAGTAGACAGAACCATCCCCCAATATTGGTCTATACTCATGAAAGGCTGGGACTGCAGGTGTAAACCACTAAGTCTCATTCATGGTACTAAAGATATAATTTTCCTTTTATAATGATATATTCAAATATGAGAGATTATTTAAATAATGTAATACTTTACTTTAGGTTCAGAATTATGAAAAATTAAATAATATCTATACAAGATAAAGAGCTTTGTCCATAATATGGAGATGAATCAACTGACCTGACTTTGTTTGGCCTTAGTTGTTTAGGAAGAAGGTGAATGTCTTTTAGCTTGTATGGGAGATAATTATGTTGATGGGTCAAGACCCTCCAGATACGCATATATATGTGCCTGGGGAAAACTATGCACAGTGGTGTGATACATTTGTACTCATATATGCAATGCAGAGAATGTAACAGTTTTATTGGATTGATGTCCTCTTTCATCATCTTCTTGTGGTAACAATCTCCACCCTAGGCAGCTGTGATCCCTCCCGCCCTCCCGCCCTCCCAACACATGTAGCAGTCTTCTA
The DNA here is from genome assembly GCF_008632895.1 of Mastomys coucha. Classification (NCBI taxonomy): domain Eukaryota; kingdom Metazoa; phylum Chordata; class Mammalia; order Rodentia; family Muridae; genus Mastomys; species Mastomys coucha. The sequence goes on from NW_022196902.1 coordinate 25,750,117, forward strand.
AAATCTGCCAATCATTGCACTGAGTCTTCTCTGGCCATTAAACTGTGGCTTTGGCCCAAAGGCAATCAATGACCCATTTTCCTACCAAACTCTCCTGTCCTTACAGGCACTACAACTTTCGCCAATCGTCATCAGAATCAAAGGTCTTCAAAAGAATTGTGTAGTGTATAAATTGAACAATAAGCTCATTTTTGTAATTTTTCTGTTTGAATGTTGAGAAAAGACAAATGCTTGCATCTGGAGACATATAATCTTGTTTTATGCGCGTGAAAGTTGGACTATCTACAGCCAGGCCCAAAGCTCATCTTGGCAAATGTTTTTATAAAGTAGGAATGAATGAAACAAATACATAGAAAAGAATAAATACATAGAAAAATAAAGATAGTATTATATATCTATTTCACATTCCTGATTTCAAACCATCCACATGCCTTTAGGATACAGAATAGACAGAAGATTCAAATTCATGCAAAATAGTGTTCTTGTTCAAATCCTGAAACACTAAATTGCAGGAGAAAGAATAATAGGAAGTTAAAAGCAGCTGACTGATTTCGTAACATGAGTTTCTCAGTAATCCCTGAAACTAGAGGAAGTTATTCAGTTTATCTAAGCCTTAGTTTTCACCTCTGAAATGAAAAATTACCTTCTGCTTTTTCAGCAATAGTTAAAAATTCATAAAATATGTATCCTATACAACTCTACCCACATTGAAATATCTGCCAATCTGTGCATAGATAGGTGCTTTGTAATTTTCTTTTTTGATAATCTTTTTCTTTTACATCCCCTTCCTTATAAGGTTTTAGCTTGAATAAAAAAAAATAAGTCTGATGCTGCTGGATTAATCCAGTGAAATGTAAATGTAATCAGTGACTAAATCAAACATGTCTGTCATTCACAACACTTCCACAGCAAAAACAAAATTATACTTCCTTCTAATTTGCTATCTGAAGTAACCACTGATTTTCAGTTTCAGTGAAATAGAAAGCTGTTGGAATTGATTGTCCCTGCAGATTAAAATGCAGAACTCTTCATGCACAGACATCCAGTAGCCCCACCTTAATGTTGACATCCTTAGGATTTGGCATTGGCCATACTCCTGTTTATCATTTCAGTGAGCTTTCTTAAGATTAAGGTACTGGGTAACATTCTAAGGAACAATTGGAGCAAGCTGTAGTGTCTGTAAGGATAGGGGAGTTTGGCAGGGTTTCTGGGGCTGCAGAGTACCGTGGCAGGTTGGGGCCAAGGTATGCTACAAAGAACACACCATGTAATAGATCTCACAGGAGAGGTTTATTGGGGAATGGTGTGGGAAGACTATAAAGAGGCTGCCTCTGAAGGAGAGGATAAGATTAAAAAAGGGGGGATCCATGGAGGCACTAGCTTTTTATTAAGGGGTGTAGCACATGTGCATATAGAGAATAAGCTGCTCAATGGAATAGTGAAAATGTGTCAAATATTGGCAGTTGGTGATGATGTGGCTCCTGTCACTGAAAGTGGGCTCAGAAGTTGGGCTTTCCAACTGTCCTGACTTATGAGGCAGAACATCCTTACAAATAAACAGAATCTGCAAGAGCTCAGAACTTAGCAAAAAGAGCTTCTTAGTTACAAACCAGATTTGTATTCTAAAGACTATTTGCCTTTAAACAGAGAGCTTTTAAATTCAATTCCAAAATTACAGTAGAGAGCCTTGGTATGTAGCCTACACAACCATCTATTGTACTTTCTGACCACATAATATAACAGTATAGATTTATATCACTGTGCTTCTCACAACTCCCAGCATACAGCACCAATTATATTAGTTTGAAATTCTATTCTAAACTTTGTTTCTGTGTGGGATGTAAAGCTGACAAAACACATGCTTCTTCCCAAATGCAAATCCTGTAGTTACTCACCTTCAGGTAGTTTGGTCAACACTCTTGGGGCATACATGACAGAAAATAACTCCAGCTAAATAAAAGCATATGTAGAGAAAAAATACACAAATGTACATATTTTGCTAGCCAAAATTTTAATTACAAAAAACAGAAAGGTTGATTTAGAAGGAGATTAATGTAAAGTATTTGAAATAATATTGAACACATGTTAAGAGGTCAAGGAAGGTTGGCACTCAGTTTGTTATGACAACATTCAACAACAGTAAGATTCATTATAATACTGAAAATGAAAAAATTCCAACTTCAAATGAATTACAAATAGGCAAAAAAAAAAAAAAAGACGTGGCTTTGAGGTGAAATGTGATTTTCATGAGTATTTGAACAATTAATATCTATACATATTCTCAAAGACTATGAAATGCATCTTTAATTTGAAATGATGAAATACTGTTTAGGCATATCCTCAGTGAGTCATAATCTCCTCTCCACCAAAAAAGGCGAAAAGGGAGATATGAATAAATATAGGCTAAAGTGAATAAAAAAGGCCTAGGTAAAAGTGTACTACAAATGCCTAGGTACCAATTCATGGAAGACTGTAAGAATGAAAGAGGGATGCCTTTGCTTTACATTTACATAAACACTCATGGAATACAACAGCTTTTCATGTGCTGAATCCACATTAGGATTAATGTTAAAGCTAATTCACATTAGGAATGGGAAAACAATCAATCTATAAATATGCACTAAGATCATCAGGCATACCTTCCAGTGAAAGTTCTTTACAACACATATTTCTTCCAAAACTCTCATACCTGCCCTGCATATCCTTTATCTTTGCCTCAGTTGAACTTTGTGAAATTATTTTTTTGAAGGCTGTACTTGGATCAAGATTTCAATACCCTACCACCTTCCCAGGTTTTATGTAGAACTTGTTGACATAGATATGCAAAAATTCCCAAACAGTCATGGAATGGGATTTGAATGCAATGTCACTGCCATGTCAAAACTCTACATGTCCTTTAGATCTAGGCTAAAATTAAGTTTTAACCCTGACAATATCAGTAACACAGTCCATGCCAGTTCTAGGCTTGATCTACTACAGCCTTGGCAGGTCTCCCCAGTTTCTGCCTGACTGGAGTTTCTGCTGTCACGTAAAGATTGTGGGAATATAGATCTCTACATGATCCTGTAAAGAATGGCTGACCACTAAGATGATGTAACTCCCTGGAGTTTCAGCATGGAAAGGTTAGAAGTTGTTTTATTTCAGAAATAAATTGGGGCATCCTTTGGTCTTGCCTCTTTTACTGTAGCAATTAACACATCATACTTTGTGGCTGCACACTTATGATTTGGATGCCCAACTGGCCTCTTGCTGCGCCCTGCAGTCTTTATGGTTCGCTCTTCCTCTGCAGCCATCTTTAGTTTTCTATAAGATGTCATCCCTACCTTAACCCTTCTTATCAGTTGATGTTGATACAAAGAAAACAATGACATGAAGAATGACTTCTTTGAATCTTCTCCTTGACATCCAAATCATTGTCCTTATTTATGCCCAACCTCTCTCCCACTTTTAGTAAGACATTTCCATCTCTTTATTCTTTGTATTAACTCTTATACCAAAACTTTGTTTTTTAAGTATTTACTCCTGTTTTCTATTCTTCTGTACTATTAATCTCTTCTCTCATCCCTTTGTCCATTTTTTCCTCCAAAGACAATCAAGATAATCTGATTGAGTTTTAAATCATGTATCTCTTGTGTGTGGGAGTGAGTGGGAGGAGCTCAGCACATGCATAGGTACAAGCGCACAGTGATGCATGCACTTGGCTGTACATGGGAG
>NW_022196902.1:25753974-25760620 GCF_008632895.1 Mastomys coucha
TACATGGGAGGAGCTCAGCACATGCATAGGTACAAGCGCACAGTTATGCATGCACTTGGCTGTACATGTAAATGCTAAAGTTTAACTACAGATATGTTGTCCCTGTCCATTTCTACCTGATTTTTTGAGGCACAGTCTTTTATTGAATCTAAACATCATTACCTAGGCTCACCAGAAAGCTTTGGAGATATGCCTATTCCCCTGCAAAGTACTTGAGTTTAAGTGGGATTCCAACCAACTTAGGTTTTAGTGTAGAAGCTGAGGATTAGAGCCACTGGGCCATTTCTACAGCCACACCAACCTCTAATTTTATTCAATTCATTCTTTTGTTTTTCAATACAGCTCTGTAAGTGATAGTTTAGGTTCATGTGTCATTATATGTCTCATTTGCCTGGTGTACTACAATCTGGCTTCTATTTCTAATGTTCCATTGAAAGGGTATCATGTGGTTGTTATAATACCCACTTTGATATTTCATTTGCTGTAGTTTTTGAAATAAAAAACAACAATGAGAGACTATTTCTTGTTATAGCCTAAAATATTAATGAATTTTAATACAAAATCTGAGCTAAATCCAAACACCTCAATATAACTATTGATATTGTATGTAATAGTAGTTACTTTTGTATTAATGTGATTGTTGTGTTAGAATCGCAGCCTACATCTGGACAGACAACACCAGGCCAATACAGTTCTATGTGGTGGTTATTTTGGGGGAAGAGGGCAAAGGTGACTATGAAAGTAAAGGGAAACAGTGAGAGAGAGGAGTCGGTAGGCTCTGTCTTTTATTTGGATTGTGATGTAGATGCTCACAGGTAAAGGTGGGAGGTGAGCCAAGTGGATTCTGGGAAGTTTGGCAGTTGCCATGGCAACAGATATGCGGGCCCCTGTTGCCTATGTATGATGTCACTGGGTTTGGAGACAGTCTGTCACACCAGCTCCTGATACCAACATACCTCCCTTTATCATATCTTATCATAAAGAAAAGTAGAAAAGGGGGAGTTGGAAGCCAATGGTGAAACGGGAATAAAGTGTCCTCTCTCTTAAACTGCTTCCTGCTGTTTAGGCATCATCAATTTTGGGATGTAACTGACTTTCACCATCAGGGTCCACTTAGTAAATGCTCATATCAGGCTCCTCTGTGAATAGAGGCTGGTAATTCTGTAACAAGAACTGATTAGTAGTTTGGTTAGACATTTTTTGTATTTGTTGTTAAAGGACTGTAGAAACAATATTGATGAGGCAGCAAGCAAATAATAACACCAGAAATATGACTAGGAAAGGCATTTTGAAAGGGAGCATCCACTTCCATATAGGGTTTTCGAAAATTCCAGAACTGGGGTCTGATGTACCTCCTGGATTTTATTAATCACTATCCTGGATTGTTTGACATAGAAACAGCATTCTTCTTGGAGGAACAGGCAAAGATGACCTGCTTTAGCTTTCAGGACATCTAGGCCTCATCAGTTCTGAAGCACCACAGCTGCAAAATGATCGATCTGTTTCTGAATAATAAGCATGGTCTCTGACATTTTTTGAAAAACACTGTCAAGCTCCAAAGTGAGTTTTTTATATTTGGTCATGGAAGTCATTATCCCTGCAATTCCAGTAGCAGCACCTATGGCTATTCCCACAGCGACCAAGAGTGGTACAACTTGAACTGCCCTCTTATGTTGTACATCTATCATATCTACAACTGGGATTGGCAGGGGCTCATTTCCCTAGATTACTCCTAGATCAGGGAAGAGGAGTATCAACATGCAAACTCCTGACCAGCTGGCAGGTAGGTGATGATATACCTGAGTGCCACAAAGAATTGATGTGGTCTGGACTGCAGGGCATTTTGGCAGAGATGAGGTATCATGGGTTGTGGTTCTATTGCAACCTAGGGAGCTAAGCGTTCCTACAGAGTGTGTCTGGGGAGTCTTAAAACAGTTTGCCATGCCAAAAAGAGGAATAGAGGAAAGGTATGGAGTCATGGCAACATCAGGTCAGGGCAACTGACAAAAGGTAAGGTAAGTTTACATGGCAGTATCACCAGAAGGCTGTGATTTGCAATTGTCAGTTAGTTCCAGGGAATACACATAGCCAGCAATCTTCAAAGTGAACAGGTCTGGTGACTCTAAGGAGTTGGTAAGCAGAGGTTAAGGTCTGAAGCAAAAGACTAAATGACAAGTTAGTGCCATTTATGAGGGGTGATGTCAAATAGATAAGGACCTCAGAGGAGTGTTTGATTACTTCCCCTACTTTTCAATATCTAGAGGTTGGGCAATTGAGACATATTTTTTTTCTGGATACTGATAGTACTTACTGGGGACCTGGGTTGATTTTTATGGTAGAGCTTACCAATAACTCCTGTCTCCCATCTGGGATCCCATGGGTCTTGTATGTAGAAAAAGAAGAAATGATTGGTCCATGATCCTAGCATATGTATCTGACAAGACTAATATGGCCATCCCCCATATTTGCTTGGCTATTTTTTACAATCATCTTTTGTCTGGTTAAACATAAAGCAAGTATAGAGATCATAATATTTAGATGGGATAACAGATACAGGGATGAAAGTAATTTGGATTGGTTCCTGGTATCTAGCTATGGAGCAGTTTCCTGATCCTATTTGGAAAGACTGTTTGTTATCTGTAGAGGTTTCTTTTCTTCCCGCCACCCCCCGTGGAGGTTTCTTAAACCTCGAATCTCCAAATGTAAGGGCTCCCCTGATGGAAATGAACAGCAGGGAAAGAACAAGAAAGCCATGTGTAATACAGTAAGGTTGAGCTTGGCTGACAGAGTGGAGTCCCATTTTCTATGATTGGGGACAAGGTGGGTGGTTTCAATGTCCTCTGGATCTTAACAGAGCACCATCCTGCTATGGTCAATGTGTAGGAAGAAGAGTCATTTTTAGGTGGAGGGATGAAAAGCCTGAGGCAAGACAGGTGGACCCAATGAGAGAGTCCCTCAGGTTTAGCGGCTGTAGAGGTCATGAGAATTACCTTAAAAGAGCCCTGCCATTTGGGAGAGAGGAGTGAGGGCTGATGATCTGAAGGGGATTGAAGGACTTGGTCTCCAATGTTGACAGGCATTGGACAAGAGACAGTGAGTGGCCACAGTAGATCGTGATCAGCAAAGTTCCATAGGAGAAAACAGAGGTGCCAAAGTAATGGAGTGAGTAGATGGTCTGGGAGAGGAAAGCGTTTAGGTGAAAGACCAGGAGTTAGGACTGGATGTCCATACATGAGTTCAAAGAGTGAGATGAGGACAGGTTTCCTGGAGAGAGCTTGTGGCCTGAAAAGAACCAGAGGTAGGAGTTTCACCCAATCAAGGTGAAATTCCTGTGACAGCTTAGGAAGAGTGGTTAGTTATTTCTACATTGGGTGGAGGATGGTAGGGAATATGAAAATGCTAGGGGATGTCTAGGGCCTTAGACAGAATTTGAGAAATTTGGGAAGAAAATTCAGGATGATTGTCTGACTAAAGGGAGAGTGGGACACCAAATTAGGGGATGATCTCTCGGAAGAGGAGATCAGAGACTATCTGAGCCCTTTTGTTAGTTGTATGAAATGCCTCCACCCACCCTGAGAAGGTATCTACCAAGAGCAGGAGGTACTTGGTGTGTTTGACAGTAGTCATGTGAGGAAAGTCAACTTGCCAGTCAGTTCTAGGAAGGGAACCTCTAACCTGATAGGTAGGAAAAGGGGTGCTATGATACCTTGATTTGGAATCTTACATCTGACAGATTTTGCAAGAAGCAGTGATAGATTTTAAGACACTTAAGTCCTCAGGAGTAGGCTGTAGGTGGGTCTTAACAAAATAAGACAATGATTGACTGTTAGGATGAAAGAGTTGGTGAAGATAGAACAGAGTTTGATAAGTGTCAGCGGGTGAAGATGGGGATGTGGATTGCAGTGTAAGGATGTCCTGGGAGGGTGAGACAAGTCTAGGCCCCCTAAGAGCCACAGAGCTAGCTGCCTCATTGGCTCAGTTTTTTTCCCTTAGAGACAATAGTGTCATTTGTCTGGTGGGATTTGCAGTGGACAATCCCAATAGCTGTGGGGAGATGGGAGGCCTTTAGTATGGCCATAATTTGGTTTGCATTAATTACTGATCCTTCTTTAGTGGTAAGTGCTCCTTCCAGATAGCAGAGTGAGACAGAAGGATATGTAAAGCATATTTGGAATCTGTGTAGTTGTTGAAGGATTTTTCCTGTGCCAATTGAAAGGTGTGGGTTATGGCTATTAGTTCAGCCTGTTGATTAGTGATGTGAGAAGGAAGGGCCTGGGTCTCCACCAGCTCTGTGTCTGACACTATGACATAGCCAGCTCTTCTGGCCCCTTCATATATAAAGGAGCTTCCATCTGTATACCAGGTATAGATGGCCTGAGGCAATGTTCCCTCCTGTTTGTGTGAAGAATGAGATAATAGTTCCTCTAAAGTTTCAGTGCAGGAGTGAGATAGGGAATGGTTAGTGTTTGGTTGAGGAAGAAGATTGGAAATATTAAGAGGCAGGCATGATTGAAAGGTGAGAGTGGAGTCCTCCATTAGTGCTAACTGAAGAGAAAGAATCCCAGGGAGAGGTCTCTAGGCCTTTGTAAGTTAGGAGCTGTGACAGGTTATGAGAAGAGAGGACAGTTATAGGTGACCCAAAGTTTAGTTTTGTTGACTCTCAAATAAGGAGTTCAGTGGCTGCTAAGGTACAAATACAAGGTGCCTGTCCCTGGATAGTTAGATTTTTTTTTTTGACAAGTATTCTACAAGTGCAGAAGAGGGCAAGGGCAAATCCCTCTTCTTCAGTTACATATAGAGAAATAGGACGAGTCAGGTCATGTAAGGCTGGGGTCGTAAGGAGAGCCTGGTGGAGCCTTTAACAGGGCTTGGTAACAGGTTTGAGAAGAGGTTCCTTGGTGGGGCCTAATGCTTCTTCATAGAAGAGGCTAGAAAGGAGGAAAAAGGAAGGAACCCAGGAACATAAAAAACTAGCTATTCTTAAGAATGATAAAAATCTCTTTCTTTGTATAAGAAACATTTAGAGACAGAATCAGATTCTTTCTATCTCAGGTAATAGCCTTGTGTGTTGGGGTAATTGTTAGTCCCAAATAGGTGACCTGAGGAGTTGACAGTTAGACTTTAGAAGGTGAGACCCTGTAGTCTCTACTGGAAAGGAAATTTAGAAGAGCAGACGTGTTAGCTTGACTAATACATAGAAAAGGGCTGCAGAGAAGGACATCATGTACATAAAGTACAATCTTAGATTTAGGGAGAGATAGAGACAGAAAGTCAGAAGCCAGGGCCTGGCCAAATACCCATGGACTGTCCAGGAATCCTTGAGGTAGAACAGTCAAGGTAAGTTGGGTAGAGCAGTGGGTGTCAGGATCTGTCCAGGTAGAGGCAAATATGTTCAGTGACTGTGTGTCTAGAAGGATAGAGCAAAATGCATCCTTGAATTCTAGGACTGAGATATTAAAGTCCCTGATATAGTGGAAAGAAGTGTATGAGGATTAGCCACAACAGGATGGAGGAGTACCACTGAAGAGTTAATGTCCCTGAGGTCTTGAACCAGCTGATAGGTTCCATTAGGCTTCTTAACTGCTAGTATAGGGGGGTTTTTGGGCCCAGCACTTACCGCCCAGCTGCTGCACTGGGCACCTGGTGCCACTGGGCACTGGGCAGTGGGAAACAAATGGGAATGTGAGAGAATGACTGATATACTGCCAGAGGTCCAGTACACTGGGCTGTGGACATGGGTGTCTGTCTGAGTACCCCACTCCACTGGATGAGTGTCTTAATCCCAGTCCTTGGGGAGCAGGGAAGGGAAAAGCTGTGGGGGAGCCATGGACCTCACAGAGGCCAAGGATGCAGGTTCTATCCCCTGGGGATTGCAGGCAATGCTGGACACCATGGAGGAACTAAGAACAAATTGGGGCCCCAGAGCAGCTCATTCTGCTCAGGGGCCAAAGGGAGAGACGGGGTAGGGGAAGGAAGAGGCACCAGGTTGTTCAGTTGTTTGTGCATGAACGGGTAAGAGCAAGTGTGCAGGATTTCTCAGTCCAGGTCTCATGGTTGCAAAAGCAAAAACTGGGCCAACACATCACATCTAGTTGAAAGGAGGCAATGTATGGTCATAAGAACTTTTTTTTTAGAAAGGAGAGAGAAGAAATAAGAAAGTAGAGGCCGGCCACGGCTACACAGAGAGAGAGGGGGAAGGGAGGAGGAGAAAGAAACAATAAGAAGAGTAAGAGGCTAAAAGGGAAGAGAGAAAAGAAGAGTGGGGAGGGGGCAAACCAGCCCTTATATGGTGGGATGGCCTACCTGTCTGTGGAGCAGGGCATGCCTGGCTGCGGTCAGTTGACTAAGGGTGGAGTCCAGCCAGAATGCTGGGATCTTGGGGCATTGTCTCCATGATAGATTACACACCCAAATGGAGTTGGAGGACTAGTGGAGTCAGCCATCTATGTCTGGGAGCATGTCTCCACTGTGGAATCTTTCACTGGGTCTCCAGAAGTTAAGACCTGCTCAACCAAAACACAGACTGCTTTTCACAGCCCAACAGGTGTTAAATGAGGAAGAGGTGGGGTGAGGGTGTTTTTTTTTCCTTAAGAGGTCAGAAATGATAAGTCCCCTGAGGCTCTGGAGAGAGAAAGAGAGAGAGAGA
>NW_022196902.1:25760730-25766816 GCF_008632895.1 Mastomys coucha
GGAGAGGGAGAGGGAGGGAGAGAGTATTGAGCCTGGTAAGAGGGTCATGTACCTGGTAGAGTCCAGTCCAGTAACTGGATGAAAACAGGGGAATGATGCTTAACAACAGAGGGGTTCTGGACATCCCAAACTCATGGGTCTACCTGAGAAGCTTATAAAGGAAACATGTTAGTGTTAGTAGGGTGACTGGCTAGAAGAATGAGCAGAGAAACTGCTGGTGAGCTTGGGTTTAGGTGAATGGGAGGACCAAAGGAAACAGAGGCTACCAACTTAGCTAAAAGATCCCTTCTCAATAAGGGGACTAGACATGTTGGCACTACCAAAAAGGAAGGGGTGAAGGGTACACACCTAAAAATGTAACTAAGTGGTGGGCTCTGGTGAGGAAGGTAAGGTTGTCCTCCTACCCTGATGACAGGAAAATGAGAAGGGGAAATAGATCCCCAAAACTCTGTCAGGACAGAGTAAGTGGCCCCAGTGTCCAAGAGGTAGAAGATGGGTTGCCTACATACTATGATGGCTACTTGGGGCTCCCTGCTAGTGATGGCTGTGGTTGGTTCGAGGGAGCTTGGGCCTCTTCAGTAGTCCATAGCTAGTAGATCAGCTGGAGAGTTACCTGGGAGTGATGTCCCTCTGTCCTATGTGACATGAGAACAATCAACAGCCAATGACCCTCCTGATGATACCTAGGACATGGCCCCCTTGGCTTGTGGGGTGTAGTATAAGCCCTCGCCCCTTGACCTTGTTGACCACATCTATAGCAAGGGCCTGGTTGTCTCTGAGCTTTAGAAGACCAGGAGTCTGGGGCAGTGGCTGGGGCTGGTCAGACAGCCTTTGCCAGCATATGGTATTTTTGTGTGTGTGTGGGGGGGCTTTCTCATCTCTCTCATGGTACACCTTGAAGGCCAGCGTCAAAACTTCTTCCTGTGGAGTTAGGGGCCCTTTCTTCAACTGCCTAAGTTTAGATTTTATGTCGGGGGTAGCTCTGGGAAAAAAAGTAGGTCATCAGAAGTTGCTTACCTTCTGCATTTTCAGGGTCCAGATCAGTGTATTGCCATAAAGCCTTTGTGAGGCATTCTACAAATTGAGAGAGGTTTTCCTGTTTATCCTGGATGACCTCTTGGAGTTTTTCAAGTTTTATTGGTTTTACGATGCCCTACAGAGACCGGCCAGGAGGCAGATTATGAATCTATCTCTGGCTAAAATACCACCTGTGGAATTTTAATTCTATCGAGGATCTTGGTCAGGTACTGCCCCAGATCTGATTGGACATATTCTATCTGTTTGATAACTTTCATCTGCAAGCGTTCTTGGCTGTTCTCAAACTTGCCTGTGTTTGTGAGGAAGTAAATTATTAGTAAGGATCATATGTACATCCTGGAAAGTCAAGCTATAAGACTGAGTAATATACTGGAACTCTTTAATAAATGTGGAGGAGTTAGAGGTATAGGAACACAGTCTGTTTTCTATTTGCGAAAGTTCACTCAATGAGAAAGGAACATGTACTCTGACAAGGCAATCTACCCCAGCAATTTTCCTTAGAGGAAGGACCGATGTTGGGTCAGGTGTCCCTGTAGGAAAAGGTCTTGGGGTTTGACTGTGGCCTCAGAGCAAGTGATAGGAGGGGTGAAGGTTGGTGCAATTGGAGTGACCTACAGCTAGCACAGGAGGAGGGGAGGGGTCTGGAGGGGTCATGTTATTAGGCTCTGGATTATCCTGGTGAGAAGGAGAAACTGAGGCATTTTGCATGTCTCTTTCAGATTTCCTTGCCTCTGAATATGCTCTTCCTTTTATCCACAATATACTTTCTCCTCTACCGTACCTAGAAGCAATCATGTCATTTTTGTTTCTTTATTCACTTTGTATACATAAGTGGTCCTAAATTTCCACCAGGAAACTCCTACAGCTGAAAAGTACTTGCAGTGAAGTGACTGGGTACAAGATTATTAACTCAAAGAAAATGGTAGCCCACCTAAGTACAAATTACAAATGGACTGAGAAAGAAATCAGGGAATTAACACCCCTTACAATAACCACAAATAATATAAAATAGGTTGGTGGTAACTCTAACCAAACAGGTGAAGGACCTATATGACAAGAACTTTAAGTCTCTGAAGAAAGAAATTGAAAAAAATAAATCTTCAGAATATAAAAAGATCTCCCACGTGCATAAGTCTCTACGGTTAAAATAAGGAAAATGGCTGTCCTGCCAAAAGAACTTTAACAGGTTCAGTGAAATCCCCATCAAATTTCCCACACAATTGTTTACAGACCTTGGCAAGATAATTCTCAATTTCATATGGGAAAACAAACAAAAAAACAAACAAAAACAAAACAAAACAAAAAAAGCAAGATAACTGAATCAATCCTGAACAATAAAAGAACTGTGGGATGTATCACCATCCCTGATTTCAAATTCTGTCACAGAGCTCAAATAATAAAAACTGCATGATATTGTCATAAAAGAGGACATATTGATCAATGGAACCAAATTGAAGATCCAGACAAAAATCCACACATCTATTGGTTCTTGACCAAAAGCCAGAAATATACACTGGATAAATAAAGCATCTAAAGATGATGCTGGTATAACTGGATGTCTGCATGTAGAGGAATGCAAACAAGAACTATATCTATCTTCCTACACAAACCTCAAGTCCAAGTGAATGAAAGACCCCAAGAAAACCAGACACACGGAACTTAAATGAAGTGAAGAATAGCCTGAAACACACTGGCACAGGAGAAAACTTTCTGAGCAGAACATCAACAGTGCCTGCACTATGATAAAAAATAATTATAAATGGCACTTCATGAAATACAAAGCTTCTGTAAGGCAAAGATCACATTGTCAATTGAACAAATAGCAGCTTGCATAATGGGGAAAGATTTTTACCAACTCCACATCCAGTAGAGGAATAATATACAAAATATTTTTAAAAAATCTCAACTCAAATAGTCCAATTAAAATATGTGATACAGATGAAAACAGAGACTTATCAATTTCAAATGGCTGTGAAACACTTAAATAAATGTTCATCAGGAAAATACAAATCAAAACTACTTTGAGATTCCATCCTAATAACTGTCAGAATGGTCAAGATCAATAATACAACTAACAATTCATGTTGAAGAGGATCTGTAGCAATTGGAATACTCCTTCATTACTGGTTGGAGTGCAAACTCACATAACCACTATCGAAATCAATACAGTGGTTCTTCAGAAAATTGGGAATCAATCTTACTTTAGACTTGGTTATCCTTTCTTGGGCATATATCAAAAGTATACTCTATTCTACCATAAAATCACTTGCTTAACTATATTTACTATAGTGTTATTCATAATATTCAGAAATTGGAAACAAACTAGATGTCCACAAGAAAAGAATGGATAAAAAATACGGTACATTTACATAAAGGAGCATTATACAGTGCCAAGTCCTATATGGCTACAGAAGGGATGGCATGACATAGTTCCTGACAGTGGAGCAGAACCAGCAGAACCAGCAGAATTTGGTTTATGAGAGCTAAGCTGTCTAGATGAGCTACCTAGAGAAGTATCTCAAGCAGAATCCCAAACACCTCTTACTCCAAGTCGAGGCTGATCCCTGTTCAGGCTCTAACTGCCAAGGACCTTGCAGTACTTGGCAACTCAGCTGTTGAAAAAAAAATGGCATCCTGCAATTTGGAAGCAAAAGGATACTGGGGAAAAAAAAGGAAGTATCCTGAGTGAGGTAACCAGACAAAAAAACAAATATACTATGTATTCACTTATAAGTGGATGTTAGCCATTAAGTAAATGATAATCAAGCATAATTTTTAGACTCAGACTCAGGCAGGTTAGGTAAAAAGAAAATCTTTAGAACCATGGATCTCTTCTGAGAAGGGGAAATAAAATGGATATTACTGGTAGATTGGGAGCTGGTAGGAATGGAAACAGGAGGGATCAGGTGTAGAGAGATGGGATGGAGGGAAAAATGATGAAAAAGACAGCAGGAATTGGGGAGCAGGGTAGAGACCTAGTATAGTGGAAGTTCCTGGAATCTATGAGGAAGACTCTAGTGAGAACTCCTAGGAACAAGAGTATACAATCTGAATTTGCTGTCTCTTAAAAGCCAGGCAAGTTTCCCTGTGCTGGGATTGGATTACATTCACTTGAGTTATTGGCTGAGCTGATCCTGTGGAAACCGGAAAAGTACCTAGGCTCATGGTTCTCCAATAACAACATGCATATAGTGTGGAAAGGTTGAACGCGTACCTACATGGAGCTTTAAACCCTAAACTCTAGTCTCTTTGGTTTGAGAAAAGTATTCTGCAAGCTACCTAAAGAGAAATGTGGATAACAACCCAGATACAAAACCTTTAACCTAAAACCTATCTTGTAGACACAGACACAGAACTTATAGGAGTAACCTACAAATGTCTGATTTAACTTGAGGCTTACTCTATGAGAGGGAGCCCATACCTGACACTGCCTGGATGACATGGGGTAAAATTAAATACTATTGGTATTAAAAAACATAATGAAGTGACCCAAATGATATTCTGCTATACTCATAGATAAGTGCCTTGTATAGTCTTTTCGCACAAAGGCTTCCTCTAGTACCAGATGGGAGCATGCATAAAACCCTACAGCCAGAGAGAATATAAGTTGGTGGTCTTTATTGGGTCCCTCTCCTCAAAGTTCTGGAAATTTCATTGAAGAGGAGGAGAGATTGTGCTATTAGATGGGATGCAGGATATCAGGAGAACATGGCTCAATCAATCAAATAAACAGCCTGCGTATAGACTCCCAGAGACTGAAGCAACAAACATGGAGCCTGCACAGGTCTAGACCAAGTTCTCTTTGTATACGTTGTAACATAATTTTTTATTAGATATTTTCTTTATTTAGGTGTCATATATTTCTCCTTTCCCAGTTTCCCCTCCAAAAAAAAAAAAACCCAAAAAACAAAAAAACAAGAACAAACCCCTGTTGCCTCCCCCCACCCCCTGCTTGCTACCCCATCCTCTCCCACTTATTGGCCCTGGCATTCCCCTACACTGGGGCATAGAACCTTCACAGGACCAAGGGCCTCTCCTCACACTGATGACTGACTAGGCCATCCTCTACTATACACATGCTGCCAGAGCAATCAGTCCCACCATGTGTACTCCTTGGTTGGTGGTTGAGTTGCTGGGAGCTCTGAGGATACTAGTTAGTTCAAATTGTTGTTCGTCCTAAGGGGCTGCAAACCCTTCAGCTTCTTTGGTCCTTTCTCTAACTCCTTCACTGGGGACCTTGTACTCAGTTCAATGGATGGCTGTGAGCCTCTACTTCTGTATAAGTCAGGTACTGTCAGAGCCTCTCAGGAGACAGCTATATCAGCTGGATTGTCCTTCCATCAGTCTCTGTTCCATAGTTAGTCTCTGCAACTCCTTCCATGGGTATTTTAAAAAGAATGAAATGTCCACATTTTCGTCTTCCTTTTTCTTGAGTTTCTTGTGGTTTGTGGGTTGTTATTCATGTATTCTGAACTTCTGGGCTAATATCCACTTATCAGAGAGTGCATACCATGTGTGTTCTTTTGTGATTGGGTTACCTCACTCACGATGATATTCTCCAGATCCATGCATTTCCCTAAGAATTTCATAAATTCATTGTTTTTAATAGCTGAGTAGTACTCCATTGTGTAGATGTACCACAGTTTCTGTATCCATTCCTCTGTTGATGGACATCTGCATTGTATCGAGTTTCTGGCTATTATAAATAAGGCTGCTATGAATGTGGTGGAGCATGTGTCCTTATTACAACTTGGAGCATTTTCTGAGTATATGCCCAGGAGTGGTATAGCTGGGTCCTCCAGTAGAACTATATACAATTTCTGGAGGAACCGTCAAACTGATTTCCAGAGTAGTTGTACCAGCTTGCAATCCCACCAGCAATGAGGGAGTGTTCCTCTTTCTCCACAACCTCTCCAGCATCTGCTGTCACCTGAGGTTTTTATCCTAGCCTATCTGACTGGTGTAAGGTGGAATCTCAGAGCTGTTTTGATTTGCATTTTCCTGATGACTAAGGATGTTGAACATTTCTTTAGGTGCTTCTCAGCCAT
>NW_022196902.1:25766846-25769695 GCF_008632895.1 Mastomys coucha
TTAGGTGCTTCTCAGCCATTCAATATTCCTCAGTTGAGAATTCTTTGTTTAGCTCTGTACCCCATTTTAATAGGGTAATTTGGTTTTCTCTGTAGTCTAATTTCTTGAGTTCTTTGTATATAGTAGATATTAGCCCTCTATCAGATATAGGATTGGTGAAGATCTTTTCCCAATTTGTTGGTTGCAGTTTTGTCCTATTGACAGTGTCTTTTGCCTTACAGAAGCTTTGCAACTTTATGAGGTCCCTCCCATTTGTCAATTCTTGATCTTAGAGCATAAGCTATTGGTGTTCTGTTCAGGAAAGTTTCCCCAGTGCCTATGTGCTCTAGGCTCTTCCCCACTTTCTTTTCTATTAGTTTCAGTGTATCTGGTTTGATGTGGAGGTCCCTGATCCACTTGGACTTGAGCTTTGTACAAGGAAATAGGAATGGATAGATTTGCATTCTTCTACATGCTAACCACCAGTTGTGCCAGCAACATTTGTTGAAAATGCTGTCTTTTTTCCACTGTAGGGTTTTAGCTCCTTTGTCAAAGATCAAGTGATCATAGGTGTGTGTGTTCATTTCTGGGTCTTCAATTCTATTCCATTGATCGACCTGCCTGTCACTGTACCAGTACCATGCAGTTTTCATCACAATTGCTCTGTATACAGCTTGAAGTCCGGGATGGTGATTCCACCAGAAGTTCCTTTATTGTTGAGAATAGTTTTGGCTATCCTGAGTTTTTTGTTGTTCCAGATGAATTTTCAAATTGCTCTTTCTAAGTCTATGAATAACTGAGTTGGAATTTTGATGGGGATTGCATTGAATCTGTGGATTGCCTTCAGTAAGATGGCCATTTTTACTATATTAATCCTGCCAATCCACGAGCATGTGAGATCTTTCCATCTTCTGAGATCTTCTTCAATTTCCTTCTTCAGAGACTTGAAGTTCTTGTCAAACAGATTTTTTTACTTTTGTAGTTAGAGTTACACCAAGGTATTTCATATTATTTGTAACTATTGTGAAGGGTGTTGTTTCCCTAATTTCTTTCTCTGCCTGTTTATCCTTTGTGTAGAGGAAGGCCTCTGATTTGCTTGAGTTAATTTTATATCCAGCTACTTTGCTGAAGTTCTTTATCAGGTTTAGGAGCTCTCTGGTGGAATTTTTGGGGTCACTTAAGTATACTATCATATCATCAGCAAATAGTGATAATTTGACTTCTTCCTTTTCCAATTCGTATATCTTTGATCTCCTTTTGTTCTCTAATTGCTCTGGTTAGGACTTCAAGTACAATATTGAATAGGTAGGGAGAGAGTGGGCAGCCTTGTCTAGTTCCTGATTTTAGTGGGATTGCTTCAAGTTTCTCTCCAGTTAGTTTGATGTTGGCTATTGGTTTGCTGTATATTGCTTTTACTATGTTTAAGTATAGGCCTTGAATTCCTGATCTTTCCAAGACTTTTATCATGAAGAGGTGTTTCATTTTGTCAAATGCTTTTTCAGCATCTAATGAAATGATCATATCATTTTTTTCCCTCTGAGTTTGTTTATATAGTGAATTACATTGATGGATTTCCATATATTGAGCCATCCCTGCATCCCTGGGATGAAGCCTACTTGATCATGGTGGATGATCATTTTGATGTGTCCTTTGATTAGGTTTGCAAGAATTTTATTATTTTTGCATCAGTATTCATAAGGGAAATTGATCTGAAGTTTTCTTTCTTCTTTAGGTCTTTATGTGGTTTAGGTATAAGAGTAATTGTGGCTTTGTAGGACAAATTGGGTCGAGTACCTTTTGTTTCAATTTTGTGGAATAGTTTGAGGAGTATTGGTATTAGGTCTTCTTTGAAGGTTTGATGAAACTCTGCACTAAACCCGTCAGGTCCTGGCCATTTTTTGGTTGGGAGACTATTAATGACTGTTTCTATTTCATTAGCAGATATGGGACTGTTTAGATCGTTGACCTGATCTTGATTTAAGTTTGTTACCTGGTATCTGTCTAGAAAATTGTCCATTTCATCCAGGTTTTCCAGTTTTGTTGAGTATAGGCTTTTGTAGTAGGATCTCATGATTTTGATTTCCTCAGTGTCTGTTTTATGTCTCTCTTTTTATTTCTGATCTTGTTAATTAGGATATTGTCTCTGTGACCTCTAGTTAGTCTGGCTAAGGGTTTATATATTTTGTTGACTTTCTCAAAGAACCAGCTCCTGGTTTGGTTGATTCTTGTATAGTTCTTTTTGTTTCTATTTGGTTGATTTCAGCCCTGAGTTTGATTATTTCCTGCCTTAGACTCCTTTGTGTGAATTTGTTTCTTTGTGTTCTAAAGCTTTCAGATGTGCTGTTAAATTGCTGGTGTATACTCTCTCCAGTTTCTTTTTGGAGGCACTTAAATCTATTAGTTTTCCTCTTGGGACTGCTTTCATTGTGTCCCATAGGTTTGGGTATGTTGTGGCTTCATTTTTATGAAACTCTAGAAAATCTTTAATTTCTTTCTTTATTTCTTCCTTGACCAAGGTATCATTGAGTGTTATTAAGCTTCCACATGTATGTGGGCATTCTATTGTTTATGTTGTTATTGAGGAGCAGCCTCAGTCCATGGTGATCTGATAGGATACAAGGAATTATTTCAATCTTCTTGTATCTGTTGAGGCCTGATTTGTGGCCAGTTATATGTTCAATTTTGGATAAGGTACCATGAGGTGCTGAGAAGAAGGTATAACCTTTTGTTTTCGGATAAAAAGTTCTATAGATATCTGTTAAATCCATCTGTTTCATAACTTCTGTTAGTCTTACTGGGTCATTGTTTAGTTTCTGTTTCCATGATCTGACCATTGCAGAGAGTGGGGTGTTGAAATCTCCCACTACTAT
>NW_022196902.1:25770919-25774133 GCF_008632895.1 Mastomys coucha
CTTTGTGATTTCTTAATTGTTTCTACTTCCATTTTTAGGTCCTGGATGGTTTTGTTCAATTCCTTCACTTGTTCAGTTGTGCTTTCCTGTAATTCCTTAAGGGATTTTTGTGTTTCCTCTTTAAGGGCTCCTACTTGTTTACTTGTGATCTCCTGTAATTTTGTATAGGACTTTTTTTGTTTCCTTTTTAAGGGCTTGTACCTCTTTTCCTGTATTCTCCTGTATTTCTCTGTATTTCTGTATTTCTCCTGTATTTCCTGTATTCTCCTGTATTTTAAGGGAGTTATTCATGTCCTTCTTAAATTCCTCTAGCACCATTGTGAGATATAATTTTAGATCCAAATCTTTCTTTACCAGTGTTTTAGGATATCCAGGGTTACTGTAGTGGGAGAACTAGGTTCTGATGAAGCCAAGTAGTCTTGGTCTCTGTTGGTAGGATTCTTGTGTTTGCCTTTCACCATCTATTGATATCTGCTGCTGAATTTTCTTGCTGTCTCTGACTAGAGCTTGTTCCTCCTGTCGGTCTCTAAGCAGGTGTCAATACTTCTGGGAGATCAGCTGTCCTCTGGTAAATCCCAGGTGCATATGGTTGTGGATCAGTTATCAGTCCTGAGTCCTGGGGTCAGAGCACACCCTGGAGACAGTATCTCCACTTTTGGGAAAGGTGTAGAGAGGGCTGTGGGTCTGTTGTCCCTCCTA
Source organism: Mastomys coucha (assembly GCF_008632895.1). NCBI lineage: Eukaryota > Metazoa > Chordata > Mammalia > Rodentia > Muridae > Mastomys > Mastomys coucha. The sequence continues at coordinate 25,771,619 of NW_022196902.1, forward strand.
GGTGTGGTCTGAGGTATAAATGATCTTTGACCAGGCTGCCCTGCTACTTGTGAAGCCTGTGACTCCCAGCTGTTCCCACCTTAGAATGCCAGAGAGAAAATGGTGGATCTTACCCAAGTCCCTGGGTTAAAGCACTCCCTGAAGGCAGGCTCTCCACTTGCAGGGAAGGGGCAGAGAGAGTTGTGGATCCACTGTTGTCACTCATAGGTGTAGATGGAGGTAGAGAGAATCCTGGGACTTGTGAGGACTGTGCCTCCCAGCTGGTCCCGCCTTAGAAAGTCACCAGAGAGAAAATGGCAGATCTCACCTGAGTCCCTGGGTTAAAGCACTCCCTGAAGGCAGGCTCTCTGCTTACAAGGAAGTTGCAGAGAGGGTTGTGGATCCACTGCCATCACTCCTAGGTGTCATGTTGTAACATATTTGCTTGGTATTTTTATGAAACTTCTAACTGTGGAAGAAGATGTAAAGAGAATCTCTTATAAGTATCACCTGTCAATAAAAAAGCCAACAGCCAATGAGCTGAGGCAAGAAATAGGAGGTAGGACACTGGCAAGAAGAGAGAGGATTTTAGCAAATAGTAAGTATAAAAGAGATTTATTCAGAAGCTCAGAGGAGACAGACATACACCAGCAGGTAGCAGAACTCAGGATAGAATAAATAGAGACACTAAGGGACATGCTAAGGAGGCATACAGAAAGAAGTGGGCCTGGACTGAAGAGAGGTAACAAACCAGGTGGAGGATGAATAATAGATAAAATGAACCAAAGCTTTTGGTCTAGCATTATTAATAAATAATTCATCTCAGCATCATCATTTTGGGAGCTGGGGCTGGAAAAAGAACATCAGAATAAGTAATTGTTTTTTGAAACAGACAAATATGTCTTTTACTCTTTTGCCTGCTCATGGGACTCTTTCCTTCTTGTTTGGTTTCCTTGTCCAGCCCAGGTATAAGGAAGTTTTGCCTTGCCTTATTTTATTTTGTTTTGTCATGATTGGTTGGTGTCTCTTGGAGGTCTCCTCTTTTTTGAAGGGAGATGGGTGGCAATGAATCTGATGGAGAAAGGAGGTTGAGAAGAATTAGGATGAGTGAAAGAAGGTGAAATTGTGGTGGGGATGTACTGTATGAAAGAAGAATGTATTTTCAATAAAAATCATACAGTTCAGTTATTTATACATGGCTCCTGTTAAACATGAAAACTTGGGTTTACAGAAAAAGATATATATGTCAATTATTCTTTTGAGATTCATAGGAAGAGTTCATTGTGCTTTCATAATTGATTATCCTAATGTTTTTTGAGGTGTCTAGTACTTTATTCAACAACATTTTAAAAATATTATGTTATTTTCATTAATCACACACATATATGTATGTATTCATAGACATACAACCACTAATGCTCTCACCTTAACTGTATGTACAGTAAAAAACAGTAAAATACAGAAGGCTTAGATAATAACATTTAAACTTTAGATTTTCACTTTTCTTTCAAGTATTAATAACTATGGTTTTCAATTTTGATTCTTCTCATCACTCTATAAAAAGAATTTGGCAATTAAGATTTTAAAAACATGATCTAAAAATATTAGTTCAGCTTACAGTTGGAAGCCAGAAGTCAACATACCTTTTGGTATTACTTTCTGTGTGTTTTTACATTTTTAAATTTAAGATGGATGAGAGAAATCTAATGAGGCTAATGCAGATTATGTGTTATTGTCTGTTAGGTTATTATAGTAAGACACTAAGCAGCTAGTTTGAAAAGATCACTTTGGGGGGGGGGGATGCTGCTATTCACCAGTGTGAGTATATAGAACACTAAGTGAAAAATCACGCGTGAGTTTCTGAGACCGCAGCAGCCGGCCGGGAGGCACAGGCCCCACAACTCCCAGGGGAGCCGCAGGGCGGCAGGGACAGGATCCTCTCAGCTTCTTAGTGACAGAGGAGGAACAGCGTCCTTCTCTGCCCCTTCCCTGCAAGTGGAGGGCCTACCTCCAGAGAGCGCCTTAAGCCAGAGACCCAGGCAGGATCCGCCAATTTCTCTTGGGTGAGGTTCTGAGACCAGAGCAGCCGGCCGGGAGGTACAGGCCCCACGACTAGGGGAGCAGCAAGGCGGCAGGGACACGATCCTCTCAGCTTCCGAGTGACAAAGGAGGAACAGCGTCCTTATCTGCCCCCTCCCTGCAAGTGGAGGGCCTACCTCCAGAGAGCGCCTTAAACCAGAGACCCAGGCAGGATCCGCCATTTTCTCTCCGGTGAGTTTCTGAGACCGCAGCAGCCGGCCGGGAGGCACAGGCCCCACAACTCCCAGGGGAGCCACAGGGTGGCAGGGACAGGATCCTCTCAGCTTCTTAGTGACAGAGGAGGAGAAGCGTCCTTCTCTGCCCCTTCCCTGCAAGTGGAGGGACTACCTCCAGAGAGCGCCTTAAGCCAGAGACCCGGGCAGGATCCGCCAATTTCTCTTGGGTGAGGTTCTGAGACCAGAGCAGCCAGCTTGGAGGAACAGGCCCCACGAGTCGC
>NW_022196902.1:25781596-25788425 GCF_008632895.1 Mastomys coucha
TTGGAGGGGAAACTGGGAATGGAGAAATTCGCATGTAAATAAAGAAAATATATAAAATAAAAAAAAAAGAAAAATCACAAGAGCTAATGATTTGTTTGATCAGAGAGAAGGGGCATGTTAAGCTAAGTGTATACTTTATTGAGAACTCCTCTTTTTAATTCATCAATGAGTATGTAGACAAGGTCAGTTATCAGTGCTCTAGTCTCATAAACACTATTCTATGCAATAGTTGGTAGATGGAAATGGCCACTGTGAGATTAACAGATGTCATACTTAGAAAGGAACTGTACCTCCTGCATCACACTGGAAGACTCCAACAGATGAGTAACATCTGTTCAAGACCAGTACTTTTAAAATGAGAGAAATTAATTCCTTGTTTGTAATACCTTATTCATTGAATTCTCTGAAAACTGGGGCCTACAGATTTTGAAGTGTTAGAGAGTTGGATCCATGTAATATATATGACATGCCTCATGAACCAGCTTTCAAAGGTGAAAGAATTCTAATAACTTTCCAAAATAAGAAATGCTCTAATTTTTAAATGCCCATTGAATCATCAGTTCTCACAGATGGAAGTAAGAGTGTACCATCCTACATGGTTTAGCTACAATACCTTTGTGAGATTTTCATTGTTGTTTTGTTTTGCTTTTTTACCTTTTCATTTTAACATAACAGAATGAAATTAATTGTGAGAGCTTGAGTGAAGCATCAATCCCTTGAAACAGCATCCTCATCTTATCTTAAGTTAACACTGAATTGAGAGTTTGAAACTGGAGGTTTATTTTTTTCCCTTTTCAAATTTTATTAAAGTTTTTGCTCTTTAAAGTGTTTGTAGGTTGTGTAGCATAATTATTCCTTCAGTTAACTATGGTCAAGAACCATGAAGTGTTATGCTTTTTAAAAACTCTAGCATTGTGTTGGTAACAAATGGACATATTATCAGGATATCATAGGTATATTTCTACTGTTCTGAGGAGGTATCATAATTAAGACAATGTATGAAAAGTCTTTAATTGGGGGCTTGCTTATGGATTCAGAGAATGAGTAGAATCTATGAGTATCACAGTGGGGAACAGTAAGCGGGTTAGATAAGTAGCTGAGGACTTAGCTATTGAGACAAAACTATGAGGCAGAAAGAGAGAGGAAAAGAGAGCTAACTGGGAACAGGTGGTCATGCCCTCAGTGACACGCCCCCTCCAACAAGGTCATACATTCAAATCTGTAACCCTCCTGGTTTGAGGCCTGCCTCTGATAGCCACACCTCTCTGCACATCTCCTGCTATTTGCCATGCCTCCAACCTGGTTCCAGTTACATTCGAAAGCTTCACCTCCACAGAGTAAAAAGGAAGTCGCTGATTGGACTGAGATGCTGATGTACATGGGGGTGGGGGGAGTGGTTTTTGCCCCAGGTATTATAACTGTTGGGGGAACAAAGGATTAAAGGATTAAAGGTTCAAGATGACTGAGTGACCACAACTCGTGTTGTCTAATTTTTATCCTCCCACGTGGGTAAAGTACAGTATGGCTAGCCTACCTCTTCTTATCTCTCTTATCTCTTTTATCTCCTCCTATCTATTTCTAACTCCATATTTCCAGGTAACCCATTCCTTAACGTTGGTGCTGGTAGCCAACACAAATCCATCCTAAATAGTTCTATCAACTAGGAACTAAGCATTCAAATATATACCCAATGGGAGTTATTCTTATCAAATAACCACAGGAGAGAACCACAGTGAGGTGAACTCTGCTTTCAGGGAACACTTCTGGATTAACCCAGTATTCCAAAGGCTGCTGCATCATTTAAGTCTTTTGGATGGGCTTTATTTGCAATGATCCCTTCAACTAGGAAGCAGTACTATTTGCAAGAAGATATTAGCTCTCAGGCAATGCATGAGCGCTGTAATCAATGTTAATCATCTCAGTCCAGTCCTAGCTGCTATCTGTGGGGTCTGTATAACATTAAGAGTCTACCTTAAATCTTTTCCTCCTGTCTAAACTGACTTGTTTATTCATGTGATATCTATGCAATTTCTGTTGTGCCATGAAATTGAGGTGGCCAATGAAGACATCTGGTGACATATAGGATGTCATTGTCTATGCAAATAGCTGTCACAGCATTCTTCTGAGCCCCACAATTTAAAACATAAGATAGAGCTTTGGTTTGCAAACTAAGAAATGCCTACAGATTCAAGAGATTGTGTCAGGCAAAGGCAGTGAGTTAAGGTAAAGAGGCAAATCTGCAAGCATTTTTTTAAGATTAATCTGAGAAGAAAATAAAAGATAAGGAAAGACAGCCCTTGATAATTCTCAGACTGGTTAAAGTTTATGATTATGAATGCCCTTTGATTCTCCTTCCCCTTCCAACCACCAACTATTGAATATTTCTCTTCTCATTAACACCTGTCTAGAAGTAGGAAGGTGAAATGCTAATCAGGCAATTTAGCTAATTGTGTTTTTTTTTCCTTTCTTTCAAGTTCAGAAAGGGAAATGGTGAAATTCCTTTCTAAAAATGTGAGCAGTGGATTTCTAAACTTTATTTCACCTTCTTTTTCTTTTACTGCTGAGATGAATTCAGATATTTTGTTTTTAATAAGGTGTTGGAATAAAACCCTGAGATGGCACACTTCTTAGGCTTTTGTTTTAATGACACTTTACATGCTTCTTATCGACTATAGAATGTTTAGAAAATATTAAATTTTCTCAACTTGACTAGCTTAGCAGACCAGCTAGGAGTTATTAATTTCAGCTCTGAGTGTAGTCCTACATAAGTGTACTTGCCTAGAGGATTTGGAGCAACAAGAAGCCAACACAGAAAAATTACTAACAACTGTCCTCCCCTCTGCCTGTGGTAGGCATTACATGACACTCCCCTAGCCAAATAAGGGAGAGAAGAATGTTCTGGGTATTAGAGGTACTAAGAATAAATCTGAGCTATCTAGGGTAAGATTACTTTCAACTTTTTATTTTATGTTTTCTGACACTGACCCCAAGTCTGTAATTTTCTCAGAGACACTGTGGGGGCTTAAACAGTACTTTCTAGATACTCTGGCTTCGTTTTCCTCTATTATTTATTTGCTTTTATTTATTTACTTACTTATTTTTGCCTGTATCTTTAGGGCTTGAGAGTTGGTGTGTGTGTTTGTTCCTCCAGAGTGCCAAAAAAAAAGTGCTGAAGAGTCCTAGGGAGATGAGGCTATTTTTATTTGAAGCTGATACTTTTAGCTGAGCCACAAGTACTGCTTGGAAAGGGCTTAGACTGTTTCCAGGGGGAGAACTCTGCAGAGAAGAGGCAAAGTTCTACAAGACAACAAAAACAGCCAGAACATCCAGGAAAAGGAAGAGCCCTTGCCATAGCCCTCTACCAGAGTTCTCTAATCCTACCTGATTCAGCAAAGCACCACTTGACTGGAACTTTTCACTTGATTGATTTCTGCACCCACCATGACTGAGATCACTGCTGAAGGTACTGTTGCTTGGGGACATTATGTAAATCAACAGCCATAGGGAGTCTACAGTCTTTGGCTGGCTTCTAGTTACTTAGTTCTGTGACTCTACACAGGATCTGCAAAATGAAACTGGGAACTGAGAGGTTGCCAGATATGTGTGTTTGGGGGAGCAAGGAGAGATTTCTCTGGAATTTTGCATGTGGGACATATTTTCTGCTATGCTAGAGGCCCCACCACTCTGTTATCACCTCACCTCTATAAATAGCTAAGGACATGATGGCAAAAATTTGAAGACAAAAATTATAAGACATGAGGATGGAGATGGAAAAAAATCAAAATATTATATGTGATGTGTCAGTTTAGAAATATGGTATAGAATACCTTTTTAAAAAATATAGTACATAAAACTTGAATTCTTAAATATCTTCCCTCTCCAGCTAGGGTGCACAGCTTGCATGTATGTATTTTAGATAGACGTGCTCTGAACAATCATAGACATTGTACCATTGACATATGCTCAAAGACAAAGTTAGACATTTCAGAAAGTCAGACCACTCTAACTCTAAAAAATAAAGCATTTAACGCTTAGAAATCCAGTTATTTTTGTGAACTCATTTCTTTTTTCTCCATAAGTAGTGAGTTTTATATTTATATTAACATAACTATGTTCTATTTAAACTCATAATGAATCTACACACACAAATATACACACACCCTTCTCACTAATGAAGCAATCCTTTAAAAATATTACATTCTGGTTTTAGTTGAGGTAAAACTATAGGAGGTAGGCCTAATATTCTCTCTGACAGCAGGTGGTACTTTTGACAATTTCCAAGTTAAGTGCCATTTTGTTTTTAACCAGACTGTAAAATAGAAATCTTTGAATTTTGTCTTTTGTGTGGGTAGAAATCTATGTACAGAAAATAATTTTCGCTGCAGATTTAGGCAATATCTGTGAGGGAAAAAATGCCTTGCTTGTATTACTTACAGAGATAGTCTGTCACCACAAAATAATAACAATATTACTGAGATATTTCCATTTATTAGGTATTTTGTTTCGAAACATATGCACATTTCCTTTGTGAGACCTCACACTCTTCCACTAAGTAGCATTTTGATCTCTATTTCACACACAAAAAAACCTGTTACTCGGATATTCCATGACTTGCCCATTACCAAATTGTAGTAAAGATTGGATGTCAGCCCCTTGAAGCCAGCCTATGTTTTCTCTTTTCCTTTAGAGGATATAAAATTTACTGTTTGCCAGTTTTAGTTCAGAATTTGCTAACTGATTATAAACAGTATTATAAATATAATTCTTTTCTATTCCTTGTACATTCTGTGTCATGTGGTCTTTATGCTGGCCTTGAAAAGATTTGTCTATAAAAGTGTCCTGCTTATTCCTGTACAAGGTATTAAGAAAACTCTGGGCATTCCTGTCAGCCTGGGCTTGGAACCCAGGCTGCTGCTAATTTCAGACATTGTCAGCCAGTCGTGCTCCTTGATTACAGTGCATGCTCTATATGCATTTGCTTTATCTATAGCATGTTTTATTAAAGACTGTTGTTTTGAAATAGAATTATTTTACTCATATAGAGTTGAAAGACATTTGGAGCCTCTGTGGTAGGACCCATAAAAAGCAACTGAGTAAATCTAAGTTGAATATGTGAGCACAGCATATAATTTTCTGGATGATGATCATTTCCCATGGTCTGGTCTTCAGAGTTGCTAGGGTCTCTGCCAGTTGATCATGAGTGTTGTACTTATTCCTTCTTTGCAATGATCTGATTATTTGTTGGAAGAAACTTAGATTGCCAGATCAATGAATTTGTCTTGTTTATGCTTATTACCATAGTCAGTCTTCTCAGTTTTCCAAAGTATTTTATACTTTTTTCTTTTACCTTGTGATTCCCACTCTTTGTTTCTTTGTTCTTCCCTTTTTGCCTTTCATTAAAGAGATGTTTTGTAAAGATTTTGTTTCTCATTGTCCTTTCAGCCTTGGGTTGTCTTTTCTTTCATCTGCTATATTTCACTTACTATCAATTTTGGGCTAATTACTGAGATATGAACACTGCAGGAGTAGCCTCATACCATTTATCTATATCATCTTTTACTCATTGAATATGAAAAGCAAACATTTTGAAGATTTAGACCAGATAAGAACAAGGGTGATTCCTTGGATGCCTGGTGTCACAATAACTCTAAGTCTCTTCTTTGGCCATTTCTAATTTGGGAAGTTTACAGGTTGACACCCTGGCCTATTTACCACTTAATGCATACCACAATTACCAAACTTACTGACTCTTTCACATATATTTTTCTATTGACATTTCAAGTTAGATAATTCATCCAACGAAAAAAAGAAAACCATGTTCCATGTAAAAAGTGTTCCAGGCACAAAGCACTAGGTAAAACAGAAATCAAAGTTGAACCCCAAAGAACTTTAGGGAAACAACATCTTTTATTCTAACCCTGATAAAGGTGGTAATGATAATACACAATCAATTTATATTCTGGAGACTTAAGATATCAGACTTATTAAGTGCTCATTTAACCCTCCCAGCTTCCACATGAAACACTGTTTTATTGCTGTTTATAAAGTATGAAGCTAAGGTTTAGGAAGATTAAGGAATATGCAAGGACTGGTACATCTTCAGTTCATGTCTGGAGACAGTGAAATTGAATCTGCCCTCTCATTGTATGAGACTCAGAGTTAGTTTGATATTGGGTGGCTCTTGGGTGTCTACACTAGGTATATTGAGTAGCTGAAATAAGGCTCATACCAAAGCAGAACCAACTAGTGCTCAGATCAGATCAGAGGCTTTAAATAGGACTCTCCTCACATTGTAGAAACCCAGAGATTCACAGGCAAGTACTAATGTTAGCTGCCCCCTTGTGTAGACCATATGAATTTTCAATTACATTTTAAAATGGGCACCGGAGATTCAGGGCTTAGGTAAAGATTTCTTCTCAAGTTGTGTAATGAGACGTTAAATTTCTTATTTCTCTCATCCAGTACTTAAAAGCAGAAGAAAAAAGAAATATCAAAGCCTCAAAGCAAATGGTTTATAAACCCAATCAACTGAGAGACAAAACAATAGCTAGATTTGACTCGTTTTCTAGTCATTATTATTACCTTTATTTAATTATTCATTATTTATTCATTTATTTATATTTTTATTTTTTATAGTCTACTGTCTACCCTCCCTGGAAGAGAGGGATTTAAAAACATACAGCTGAAAAGAAGAAAGATAAAAATGTAAGAAAGTAAATGAGCCTCAATAAGTAGATAACTAGACAAGTGAGGAAAGTTCATAATTGAGGCTCTATGAACCACCACAGTGCAAGCCAATAGAAAGAGGTACTAATTGAGGCTCTATGAA
>NW_022196902.1:25788585-25796577 GCF_008632895.1 Mastomys coucha
AATAGAAAGAGGTACTAATTGAGGCTCTATGAACCACCACAGTACAAGCCAATAGAAAGAGGTACTAAAGAGAAGAGTGCATTAAAACAAGGGCCAATCTATCCCCATGTGTGACGTTAGTGGACTATAATCAGGCAATCTTAAAAAAAAATAACTTGTGATGGGAGTATTGATTATTTGGTGAACTAGCTGCTTGGTGAAACTTAAGGAACTGCTCTTTCATGACAAATGAGATGACCACATCAGGATATGATTTTAAACTATTATTATTTGGAGATATAGGATAAGTCGTATGTGGATGATATGGATGCTACTTGTAGTTCCAAACAATACTCCACAAGAGAAAATGTGAATGTCAGTTTGTTAAGACAGAATATATGTTGAATAATCTCAAGAAGAAAATTAATCTCATTGTTCTAATTCTGTGAATATATAATTATTTCCAACATAAGGAATTTAGATGAAGAGTTAATGTGTTTAATAATGTAACTTTTAATAAAAGTTTACTTCCTTTTATAAGGTAACTGAGGCAGTAATGCAGACTGACTTGGTTCAACAGGCTGAAACCATTTTATTGGACCAGCACAGGGCTCAAACCTTTCTAAGGGGACGAAGACTGAACACATTGAAAGAGGATGAGGAACATCTATTTATACATAGCTAGATACCGGGAGTTACAATTTGTTTTGGATGGTTTAACTAGGCATAGGTTGCTTACACACCCATGTGTATCGTTCCGACAGGTGGAACAGAATGGTCAGGCTGGGGCTAAGGTACTCTTTATGGGTATGGGCTGTTGCTCAGAATAGCTTTACTAAGTCCCTAGGGACCTGAAGCTATGACCCAACATCTCGAGATCAAGAGATCAAGTGGTCATCGAATACACTGACTACCAAATATAAAGCCCAAACTTCTCTTTTGATTGATTACTCGGTTGTTATTAATGGAAACCAATATAAATCTCTCAGACCTAGAGGTTTGGGATAAACATTATGCTTCTAACAGCAGATGAGAAAATAATTTAATTATATTCATTATTATATAGGCATCTAGAGTTTAATATTATCTCATTTATCAAAATAATAAGTGATATTAATTATAGACATTAATTAACAAAAGTTATCTTTTAATGTATTTTGTGGAAAAACTTGAGCAGCACACACAAAAACACTCTAAAAAGTGCTGTGAGGTGGGCCTTTTCAACACAAAATCATAGCCAAAAATTCTACATTCATATGTACATCCAAACTCTTGGATGACTACACTTACTTGATAAGCACATAGTTTTTATGGAGAATATTCTATCAGTTTACCGATTTCTTAAACTTTCCCTATTTATTTTTGACCATCATTGTGCCTATAGTTTCGAATTCTTCTCCTTTTACAGTGTGGAAGTAAATTGAGACTATTCAGATGCTTTTATAAAAAAAGATTAGACATCTTTAGAGACTCTAAGTTTCCAATATTGTTCATATTAATGCTTAAGTTAACAGAACTTAATATTATGGAAACACAAGAAAGAAGATAAGCAAGTTTAATGTAGTTTATGACTTGCTAATGCTGAAACCCTGTAGCACAGTGTCTTTAAGTTGTGATGACCCTCAACCATAAAATTACTTTCATTGCTACTTTTTTATTAGACATTTTCTTTATTTACATGACATACGATATCTCCTTTCCCAGTTTTCCCTCCAAACAAAAAACAACAACAATAACAAACCCCTGTTCCCTGACTGACTAGGCCATCCTCTGGTACATATGCAGCTGGAGCCATTAGTTCCACCATGTGTACTCTTTGGTTGGTGGTTTAGTCCCTGGGAGCTCTGAGGGTACTAGTTAGTTCATATTGTTGTTTGTCCAAAGGGGCTGCAAACCCTTCAGCTCCTTGGGTCCTTTCTCTAGCTCCTTCACCAGGAACCCTGTACTCAGAACAGGGTCATTGCTACTTTTTAAGTGTAATTTTGCTACATTAAGTGTAATGTAGTATTTACAGGATATCTGGTAGATGACCCCTATCAGGGTCCCCACCCACAGGTTGAGAACCATTGGTCTATGTTGACATGTGGGTTAGATATATAAATTTGGAAAGAGAGTACAGAGGTGGTTATCATTTTTCATTTAACTTTTTAATGTTGAACTTAGTTCTGCTCATTTAGAGTTTAGTGACAGTATTATAATATTATTTCTTTTATCACTTTGAATAAAGAGACATCCTTTGAGAACAAATGAACAAAAATGCATATATTAGACATAACATAACACATTTTTAAAGCACACTTTAGAGAAACATCTTTTTCTGACATGTGAACAATCAATATTCACAATGTGAATTTTGAAATTTGGTCCCTGACTTAAATTCTAGGAGGATCTATCAAAGTTAAGGTAATTTTGCTCTGCTGCCGGCTTTGGTTTATATAATTGACATTCAGTTTCTGATAGGAAGAGCTAAGTTGCATTGCCCCAAGTGGGTTAGGTGTAGTTCCTAGTCCAGAAAGATAGTAATTTCCATATTCAGAGGAAACTAAGATTAGTTTCTTTGCAAGTACATGATGGATGCAGTCCTGTCCCCAGGATCTGCGCTGTTCTCTGTAAACATTAAACATCTCCGCATACTTCTGCCTGAAGTCAGTATGCCAGAGACACAGAATTTAAGGTTTTGATCAGTGCCTTGATACATAAATGAGCTGTTTCCTCATAAACTGCACAGCCCATGTCACAATGTACTTTAAGTATTACATTTATACACATAGAGAATAAATACAATGACTATTAAATATTAACTCATTATCTGTTGCAGGTGAGGGTATAATCTTTTAATTCATGTGGAGAATGACAATTTGCATCAGACAATCTGCACTTTGCAAGATAAAACTGCATTTATTCAGAAGTGTGAGGCTAAATCCCATCGTGGAAAGTTTTGTCTTTAGAGCTTCCTCCTAGTAACCTCCCTTCTCCCTTCTCTGACATTTGTTAATGCTAACTGGATCAAATTTAAGGAAAGGAGAAAATCTTCACTTTACTAATGTTGTAAAAAACATTTACGGACAATGTATTTTTGACAAGGCATCTCAGAAAACTTTATTACTGCCTTTTAAAATAAAATAAAACCATATTTGTGGGTCAAAAATGGTATCCTGCCTTCGGCCAGGGCTCGGGGAAGTTTGACTGGGCGTTCTGCACTCCATCCTGGGCAACATCTGGAGGTGTAGGGAGGTGCAGTCAAACTTTCCACCATCACAAGCCTTTCATGGAGGCGGGGATGTGGGAATTCTGACTGGTGTACCCCCGTGGCTGCCAGGCAGGCTTCAGGCTATGAGAAGGCGCAGTACTCTGCTCTAGGTGTGGGAAAGTGCAATCTGAGGTCCCTGGTGATCTGTTGGATTTGGCTCGGGATCCCTGGGCTTGCACAGAGGCCGGGACGGCAAGTGTTGGCATTCATGTTTAAGGCTCATACTTTTGACCAGGACTTTTCTTTAACACATACAGTTGGCTGGGAAAACAAGAGCACACTACAATATCTCTAAGTGACTACAGTTTGGTAAACTGCCCATCTTGAGAATCAATATATACAGCTATACAACTCAATTGTTCTCCTTCCTGATGGTCAGAAGAATCCAAAAAGCAATATAAAATCAAAGTTCATGGACAAGGACCAGTGACTGCCACAGAAGAGAAAAGTCTTAGTTAAAACTTGATGTTCTTAATTGAAAGGATACAGATATAAAAAAAAAAAATAGACAAGAAATAATGCTATCTACAGATCATTGACACTCTAGGATAATTCACTTACCTGAGTTGATATTTTTCATTGAATTAATATCTTGCTCATGAGTTTTATGTACAGCTAGAGGAAACATATTTTCATTGTGCAACTGAAGTAAAAACATTTGTCATAAGTAATCCTGTCACAGGTTTAGGATAATGAATACCCAATCATATACTTTACCATGAATTTGAGTTCATAAAAGTTTTTTTAAACAATGGTTTACAACTTTCATAATAATGCAAGCCTTTAATACAGTTCATGTTCAAGTGAACCCCAACCAAAAAATCATTTTGTTGTTACTTCATAATTGTAATTTTGCTACTGTTATAAATATAATGTAACGTCTGTATTTTCTGATACTTGTGAAAGGGTCTTTCAACCTGAAGGAGTTGACAATCCACAAATTAAGAACCACTGTTTTAAAATATCTAAAAGAAGAACATATAATGGAGATAAGTATAGTTGCTCATAGCTTTCAGGAAACTTGGATTAAACTACTCAACTATAAAAACACCAACCTTAATTTCTCCCATGTTAATACAAAAAGATTGTTTTTAAGTTATTTCAAAGGATTGGAATGTTAGGAGTGTTATATAGATATAATATTAGCAACACCAAATCCATTATACAAATACAGATGACTATTCAAAGATCAGACAATTATTTCATAGAATAAAAATTTTCTTAAATATAAATGATTTATCTCTCTTGATCTGTTATTGAAAACTTTATAGTGGTGAGCAACAAACAAAAATGCTAACTATAAAGGAACACAGGCAATGAGATTCACAAGATAAAGGGAATGGCACACTTTGCCCTTGAGAAAAAAAAAATCAGTGAAAGGTGATGGCTTGCTTTCTGTGCCCTTGAGCTAATGACTGAGAGGTGATAGCATAATTTGGGAAGAGGCATAGGAGGAAACAGCTGTGCTTGGTAAACAGAAAGAACGCTGTTTGCAAGGTTGCCTGTTAAAGTTTTACAGAAGCCAATCAACACAGCTGAGGGACAATTACCCTTTTTAACTGATCTCCTTTATCTTTGAAATATAATCACAATAAGGATTGTGCAGTAAAAGCACAGAGAAACTCATTTCAATCAAGAGTTAGGTAACAAAATGTTAGAGATCAAAATGCACTGAAGCTCAAAGGTAGAAGAATTTATTGTGGTGATTGTTGATACATCTGTGGACTTATTGGTAGAAAGCCTTGACCTGTCACAATCATTATTGGTCCAAAGAATAGTTTGAAGAAATATAGCTTGCTTTTGGTTTCACATCGTTCCTGAAGGGCTGGATAGAGACCATTACATGCCTATTGTGAAAACCCAGGGAGAAATGATTTATGTTGATAAGCATGGAGTTTCTTATATGAATGTCTTCTGTGAAGTCTTCAGTGACTAACATCCTCTTTTATACTTCATTGGGACCATCCACATAAGGACCACATAAGGAGATATAGATTATGAGAGAGTTACCATTTCAAATGCTTGGGAAAGCTATTGCTGACTATGTAGACAAATTCCAGAACACTGGGGGCTGGATTACTAGCACCATATATATAATTCAGCTCAGTGCTGTTTAAAAACAAAACAGCTGACAACCTTTGACAAATAGTGTAGTAAGCATCTTTAGCAGGTATCACTTACTTCAAAACAACATTTTTAGTCTGCCTAAAATTACTAATTAGCTAAGCATTATTATTATATTGCTGTCAAGCTATGGAAACCTTTGCTTTTTTGAGAGTTGCCAAAGTATTTTCTCATTTCTAGCCTCACCTCCACACACTGTGAATCCTACAAAATGACCAAATGCAGATGGGGACACATCTGCACACATTTTTAGCACTTCTGCACATTACATCAGTGTACGTAGACGAACACGTCTTGTGAAGCCTAGAAACTAGACAGAGGATTGATTCCTTTTGGCTTTGTTCTTTCTTTGCCTCTTAGAGTCTTCTCAGTAACTGTGGTGCTTTCTTAGACAATGACATGGGAAACCATTTTTTCTGTGAGCTTGGCTGTATAGTGTGTTAAATCTGCATTGCAAATTAAAAAGTAATTCATTCTTTTCATTTACATCTATATAAAAATATTGAAGGTAAAAAAAAACTTCTTATAAGTTCAGAAGTATTAGTCAGTATAACTATTTATTTCTTAATTTAAACTAAATGTGTTTTAAAATGATGTACAACAAGCAGTACTCATATTAATGGCATACAAGGAAGTATCTAAATACATGTATAACTTATTTAAGTCAATTAAAACATATACATACATATATACATCATTATTCATTCTTTCTGTATGGTGAAAATATTCAATACCCTATTTTAAAACATTTGTGAAATATATAGGCATAGGTTTTTTAATTAATCAAATATATTATTCATTAAGCAGTGTTAAGTTTGACATGCACATAGCCAGTAGCTCTGTTAAGACAGTGTTTCTAGCACATCTGAAAATGTCTTTTTAGGTGTCTGACCACATGTTGCCTCTCACCTTGGAGCCACTTATGAATCCAGGCTCTGTTTCTTTAACCCTCTGTTAACTCAATGCTGGTATTAACAGATGGCCAAGTCAGTCATCAATGGGAGGAGAGGCCCTTGGCCCTGTGAAGGTTCTATGCCGCAGTGTAGGGGAATGCCAGGGCCAGTAAGCAAGAGAGGGTGGGGTGGTGAGCATGGGGAGAGAGGAGGGAACAGGGGTTTGTTTTTGGTTTTGTTTTATTTTATTTATTTATTTATTTATTTATTTATTTTGAGGGGAACATGGGAAAGGAGATATTGTATGACAAGTAAATAAATAAAACATCTGATAAAAAAGTCATGTACTTTGTGTGCAGTTCTAGTTAATATGTTTTTCTTGCTGATAAAATTCACAATCCATACTTTAAACTTTCTTTTTAGGTGGAGGTAGACATTTTGATGAACAATGCTGATATTTCCATTCTTTTCTCTTCTTTTCTTTTCTTTTTTCTTTTGTTTTCTTTTATTTGCTTAGTTTCCTGTAATTCTTTCATCAATATTTATTTCTTTCATGGTGGTTTGTCCTATGATAAAGAAGTGCATTCAGTAGAGGGAAAAAATGTCACTTTGCATACTCAAATCAAGCCTATATTATCATTTAAATCTTATTGTTTTTCACACTGGGAAAGGGTTATTTTGGTGTTATCTACTAGCAATGTTCCAATGAATTGTCAGAAAAAAATTAACCTAGTCCTACTGTATATACAAAAATGGGTGTTTTGAGGAATATGTAGAGAGCAAAGAACTTCTCAGAGATGAAAAATTAATCTTTATAAAAATGACTTCTCACAGGGGCTCTTTATGCAGCATCTCAATGATTGCCATATAGAAGGCATAAGACTAGATTGAGATCACTCAGTATCTAATGTCAGCTATGTTAATTGCTAACCATCATTGTGCTTGAAGCTGGGCCACCAACAGTAAGGAAACAATCCCTACTCCCAGACCCTTCCAGCTGCTCTTGAAACACACCTGTCTAAGGAAGAAAACCCTCATGCTCTTGGCTTCTGTGTATGCCACCCTTCCTAGTTGATGACTGAAGCCAGCCACTTCCATATTTTGTTACTTTTTCTTGATCTACCCACTAATTTTAACTAGAGTTCAGAACTACTTATTACAATCTGACCTTCAAATACAATGTGGCACTCATTCACAGCCAGACAACAGTTACTCAGCTTCTACCACTTCTCCCAGTTGCCAACATCAGAAGCTTCATGTAACCCTTTCTCTGGTCACTTTGTTAGGCTTAACTTTCAAATGAACCACCCTGCTTCTATGTTAAAGGATGTCTTTTTGAGGCAAAATGTTCAACTCTGCCTCACTGAGAAAGGGAGAAAAAAAAGAGATATTATAATTTTCATTGTTTTTAAAATTAAAGAAAAGTGATGTTTTGAAGTATATGAGCTGTAGGAGTGGATAGGTGTTCAATTTGGATGCAATTGTATGTACAACTTATTATGGTTAGAACAATACTAGAAAATTACAAATAATATGTTATCTTCTTGATTAGAGAGTCATGAGGCATAACCTCCAGGATAACTGCATAAGCAGAAACTACAGGAAGGAGAGGCTAGTACAAAAGGAAACTTACAGGAAGGAGAGACTAGTACAAAAGAAAGCTTACAGGAAGCAGAGACTAGTACAAAAGGAAACTTACAGGAAGGAGAGGCTAGTACAAAAGGAAACTTACAGGAAGGAGAGGCT
>NW_022196902.1:25796851-25800465 GCF_008632895.1 Mastomys coucha
AGGAAACTTACAGGAAGGAGAGGCTAGTACAAAAGGAAACTTACAGGAAGGAGAGGCTAGTACAAAAGTAGACTTCTCTGACTATGAACCAGCTGCTTCCTGGTACATGGGTAAAGCCAAATACAATTGGAAGATATTTCAATAATAACTACATTGGTCTTGAATACACACAGGCTTTTTGTCTTCTCATTACTGAGTTTAAAATAAAATAACAATGCACATAGTATTTACATTTAATTAGGTATGATAAGTAACTTATAGATTAATGAATTACATAAATGCTGTTTGCATACTGAATGCAAACATTATTCCCAGTCATATAAGGGCCCCATACTTCATCAATTTTGCTATATATGAGGTGGCTGGGTAGAGTGTACTTCTGGAACAAATTCCTATTGATAAGAAAAAGTAATGATATTTTCAATGAAAATTCAAATCTTGCTTATAGTAAAAAGGGTTAAAATTCACCTATGACATTAATAGAAAATTTCACAATGGATTTATTGCTACCTACAGTAATAATTCTTTTTCCATGAACAATGGGACTCTGAAGATGACCAATATGAGGTAATATAAACAAAAAGCTTAGGACTTTTGTTTTGGAAGAGAGGAAGAAACACAAACTGAAGAGTTCAATTCGTGAACACTGAATCTCATTAGATTTCTCAAATCAGCACTTTTTTTTCTGTCCCAGAGTTCTATTTTAGACTACTTAATGTTTAGATTATATTTTTTGCATTATTTACCCTCAATTAACATTTTTCCTAGTCTAGTTTAAACTTCTATAAAATCATATTTGAACATTTGTATATGACATTATATCTTTCAAAAATTGCTGCAGCAAAATTTTCCACTTCATTTTCTCATGTCTCACAAAATGGCATTTTTCCTTCTATACTGAACTGAATTTGGGCAGATCTCTGTCACAACTTCCAAAAGCAAATTAGAGTAAAATTAATTCCAAATCTACATTCTAAACAATGTAAAAATGTAAGTATGTCTATATATTGCTTTCCTAGAGCATTTGCTTCTGAAGCGATACTTTTTACAAGTCAAGTAACTTCTAAAGGTGCCTTTGTGAAAAGATCAGAATTTTGGACCAAGTACCCTATGGAGCATTCAACCAACAGCCAGCATCAACTTTCTAGCCATGTGAATGAGTCTTTGAGAAAAAGAATCCTCCAGTTCTTAGCTGATGACCCACAACTAGTGCATTATGTAAGCACCTTCTAGTCTCTGTTCATCACGTGCATTACTATGAAAATTCAATCTGTAATTCTCTGTCACTCAACACTAATGGTAACTTCCTTGTAAAACTGTTTGAGGCAGGTTCAATGTGATGCCAAATGACTATACCATAATTGTTCCTCTTTGGGTTTTTGTTTGTTTGTTTTTGTTTTTTCAAGACACGGCTTCTCTGTGTAGCCTTGGCTGTTCTGGAACTCACTCTGTAGACTAGGCTGGCCTTGAACTCACAAATCCCCCTGCCTCTGCTTCCCAAGTGCTGGGATTAAAGGCGTGTGCCACCACTGCCTGTCTATAATTGTTCCTCTTTAAACTCATCATGCATCTACCTCCACATTCATGCCTTTATGTACAAGAGACACTTAAGGAATGTCAACTATTATAAAAGAATTGGTTTCATTGCCAGAGTTACATTATTGAATATAAGAACCAACATAAGAAGAAGATAGAGCAAAGATCTGTTTACTCTGATCAATAAATTTCTGTAAATACGAAAAGATTAATTTTTAAGATGTTTAAAATACATCATTATGTATGGGCTATGGGTTTTAGACAATATTTTGTTTCTCTAAGTAGTTTTACATGTAACTTTCCATAGAATAGCATTTGATTTGCCTATTAATGGAGACTTTTAAGAATACTATTTATAGTTGGGCAGTGGTGCCGCATGCCCTTAATCCCAGCACTGGGGAGGCAGAGGCAGGTGGATTTCTGAGTTCGAGCCCAGCCTGGTCTACAGAGTGAGTTCCAGGACAGCCAGGGCTATACAGAGAAGCCCTGTCTTGAAAAACCAAAAAAAAAAAAAAAAAAAAAAAAAAAAAAAATACTAGTTTAGTATATCAAACAATTGATTCCTAAAACATTTTTACCCAAATTGCCAGAATGTTGAAATATTTTGCTTCAGTTGGCATAAGGCATTGTGTAAATGAGGTTAGGTTGAAGATTTAATGGAAGATCATCATACATTATATGGGTGAACCCAGTCTAAAACAGGAGTCTGCTGGAGTGGATAATCTTCCTTTTATAGAGGAGGATGTAATGTCATGACTCATCTAGCTATCAAAAGCTTTGAAGATAGCTGAAGAGATCAAGAACAAAAGGGAATGAGAAACTATAGAAACATATTTCCGTGGCCTTCAGAAATAAAAATAGCAATAAGAAACTAATATACTATATATATGGTTCTTGAAAATCTATCTTGATATAGAGTTTTAGCAAAGGCACATTAATATGATAGAATTACCAATTTTCTTTCTTTTTTCTTTTTCCTTTTTTATTGGTTACTTTATTTACATTTCAAATGTTACCCACCTTCTCAGTTTCCCATCCACAAACCTATCCTATCCCCCTCCCCTACTTCAATGAGGGTGCTCCACAACCACCCACCCACTCCTGCCACACTACCCTAGCATTCCCCTACAGTGAGAAATTGAGCTTTCACAGAACCAAGTGGTTCCACTCCCATTGATGCTAGATAAGGACATCCTCTGCTACATTTGCAGCTGGAGCCATGGGTCCCTCCATGTGTACTCTTTGGTTGGTGGTTTAGTCCCTGCAAACTCTGGGGGGTCTGGTTGATTGATATTGTTGTTTTTCCTATGGGGTTGCAAACCTTTCAGCTCCTTCAATCCTTTCCCTAATTCTTCCATCGAGGTCCCTATGCTCAGTCCAATGTTTGGCTTTGAGCATCCTCATCTGTATTGGTCAGGCTCTTGCAGAGCCTCTCAGGGAGCAGATATAACATGCTCCTGTCAGCAAGTGCTTCTTGGCATCAGCAATAGTGTCTGGGTTTGGTGTCTGCAGATGGGCTAGATGCCTGGGTGGGGCAGTTTTTGGATGGCCTTTCCTTCAGGCTCTGCTCCACGCTTTGTCCTTGTGTTTCCTTTTGAAAAGAACAATTCCCTGTTAATATTTTTGATGTGGGTGGGTGCCCTATCCCTTAACCTCTGGATATGGTCTCTATAGGTATTATCTGCTCTTTGTTGGGTATTTCAGCTAATGTCATCCCTGTTGGGTCCTGGGAATATCTTCTTTCCCTGGCATCTGGGTCTTACTAATGGCATTCCACCCTCCACACCTCTGTTCAATTCCCTGACCACCTGTACTTCTCTGATGTTCTTTTGTAAATTTCTTCAGTTTCTGTTGTTATGTCTCCCTTTTTATTTCTGATTTTGTTAATTTGGATACTGTCTCTGTGCCCTCTGGTTTGTCTGGTTAAGTTTTTATCTATCATATTGATTTTCTTAGAGAACCAGCAACTGGTTTTGTTGATTCTTTGTATAGTTCTTTTTGTTTTCACTCGATTGATTTCAGCCATGAATTTGATTATTTCTTGCTGTCTCCTCCTCTTGGGTGTATTTCCTTTTTTT
>NW_022196902.1:25800475-25822309 GCF_008632895.1 Mastomys coucha
AGATGTGCTGTTGAGCTGATAGTGCATGCTGTCTCCAATTTCTTTATGGAGGCACTCAGAGCTATGAGTTTTCCTCTGAGCACTGCTTTCATTGTGTCCCATAAGTTTGGGTATGTGGTGCCTTCATTTATGTTAAATTCTAAAAAGTCTTTAATTTCTTTATTTCTTCTCTGACCAAGTTATCACTGAGTCAAGAGTTGTTCATTCTCAATCAGCATGCGAGATTTCTTTTGTTTTTGTTTTTATTGAAGAACAGCTTTTGTACATGGAGATCTGATAGGATGCGTGGGATTACTTCAATCTTTTTGTATCATTTGAGGCTTGTTTTGTGTCCCATTATATGGTCAGTTTTGGAGAAGGTACCATGAGGGGCTGAGAAGAAGTAATATTCTTTTGTTTTAGAGTGAAATGTTCTACAGAAATCTGTTAAATCTATTTGGTTCATAACTTCTTTTAGTTTTACTGTGTCTTTGTTTAGTTTCTGTTTCCATGATCTGTCCATTGGTGAAATAGCATGTTAAAGTCTCCCCCAATTATTATGTGAGGTTCAGTGTGTGCTTTGCACGTTAATAATGTTTCTTTTACAAATGTGAGTCCCCTTGAATTTGGGGCATAGATGTTCTTCAGAATTGAGAGTTTATCTTTTGTAGATTTTTATTTTGATGAATATTAAATGTCCTTCCTCACCTTTTGTGATAACCTGTGGTTGAAAGTTCATTTTATTTGATATTAGAGTGGCTACTTCCACTTGTTTCTTGGGATCACTTGCTTGGAAAATTTTTTTCCAACCTTTTACTCTGAGATAATGTCTTCCTTTGTCACTGAGGTAAGATTTCTGTATGCACAGAAATGCCCAATCTTTGTTATGTATTTAATCTGTTAATCTAGGTTGTTTTACTGGGGAATTGAGTCCATTGATGTTGAAAGACATTAGGGAATAATTATTGTTGATTCCTGTTATTTTTGTTGTTAGAGGTGGAATTATGTTTGTGTGACTCTCTTGGTTTTATTGTAAGAAGATAAATTTCTTGCTTTTTCTTGGGTTTAGTTTCCCTCCTTCTGTTTGAGTTTTCCATCTAGTATCCTTTGAAGAGATGGGTTTATGAAAAGATATTGTTTAAATTTGTTTTTGTCATGGAATATCTTGCTTTCTCCATCTATAGTAACTGAAACTTTTGCTGCATATAGTAACCTGGGCTGGCATTTTTATTCTCTTTTGGCCTATATGACATCTGCCCAAGATCTTCTGGCTTTTAGAGTCTCTGCTGAGAAGTCTGGTGTAATTCTGATGGGTCTGCCTTTATATGTTACCTGACATTTTATCCTTACCACTTTTAATATTCTTTCTGTTTTCTGTACATTTGGTGTTTTGATCATTATGTGACTGGAGTAATTTCTTTTCTGGTTCAATCTACTTAGGCATTCTGTAAGCTTCTTGTATGTTTATGGGCACCTCTTTCTTTAGGTTATGGAAGTTTTCTTCTATAATTTTGTTGAAGATATTTACTGGCCCTTTAAGTTGGGAATCTTCACTCTCTTCTATAACTATTATCCTTAGGTTTAGTCTTCTCATTGTATCCTGGATTTCCTGTGGTTTTGGGTTAGAACATTTTTGCATTTTGTACTTTCTTTGACTGTTGTGTCAATGTTTTCTATGGTATTTTCTGCACCTGAGATTCTTTCTTCTATCTCTTGTATTCTGTTGGTGATGCTTGCATCTATGACTCTTGATTTCTTTCCTAGGTTTTCTATTTCCAGGGTTTTCTACCTTTGTGATTTCTTTATTGTTTCTACTTCTATTTTTAGATCTTGGATGGTTTTGTTCAATTCCTTTGCCTGATTGGTTGTGTTTTCCTGTATTTCTTTAAGGGAATTATTTATGTTCTTCTGAAAGTCCTCTATTGTCATCATGAGGTGCAATTTTTGATCAGAATCTTGCTTTTCAGGTATGTTGGGGTATCCAGGGCTTGCTGTGGTGGGAGGACTGGGTTCTGATAATACCAAGTAGCCTTGGTTTCTGTTGCTTATATTCTTGTGCTTACCTCTCACAATCTGGTTATCTCTGGTGTTATCTGGCCTTGCTGTCTCTCACTGGATTTTGTCCCTCCTGTGAGCCTGTGAGCCTGGTTGTCATCATTCCTGGTGGTCAAGCTTTCTCTGGATGGGATTCTTGTGTGTAGAGCTATAGCTCAGTGTCAGCTCCCAGGCCCAGAGGGAAACCTGAAGGATAGTATTCCTGGTTGCTCTGAGATTCCTAAGTCCACTGGGCCCCATGTAGGACCCACTTGGGTCAGGCGTTGGGGCAGTAGCTGTGGTCTCACCTGTGAGCTTGGGTGTTTCAATACTTGGGGAACAAGTTTTCTCAGAGTAGGATAGGAGTGAAGAAGGCTGTGGCACAAGTTCAGCTCCTAGGCACAAATGAAAACCAGAAACACCAATTTTCTGTCTATATTTTTTATGAATATGTGTTTTTTCTTGTGTCAATAATTTTCAATTAAATATGATATAAAGTATAATGTTATAAAATTTCAATGTAATCAAGAAAATTAATGCAGACTAAGTATATAAGTATGTGATTAGATCAAGTTTATAGACATGCCCATCACGTCAAATAGTTAAAAATATCTATATAAATAATTCTACTTACTCTCAGCAATTTTGAAATCTGTAATACTACATGATTAACTATCTTTCTGATGCTGTTAAGAAGACCTCAGAAGGGGGCTGGCGAGATAGCTCAGCGGGTAAGAGCACTGACTGTTCTTCCGAAGGTCCTGAGTTCGGATCTCAGCAACCACATGGTGGCTCACAACCACCTGTAATGAGATCTGATGCCCTCTTCTGGTGTGTCTGAGGACAGGCAGCTACAGCGAATTACACCCCTACAGCGAGTGGGGCTGGCAGAGGTCCTGAGTCCAATTACCAGCAGCCACACACATGATAGCTTATGGCCATCTGTACAGCTACAGTGTACTCATACACATAAAATAAAAAAAAAAAAAAGACCTCAGAAGAAGAGAACAATTCCTAGTCTCCCCAGGAGACTTGGGGGCTTCTGCCCATTGCCTGCTTTTGGCCCACAAGCCTCTGCTATTGCCGTTCTTTTCTCTGCTTATATGTATTCAGTTGTTTTAAATTCTATATGTAAGTGAAATTATGTGGCTTGTGTGTCTGGCTTCTTTCAGCCAGCATGCTGAGAAAGATTATACAAAAAAGGAGTCTCATCACTGGGTAGTCAATGATACAGTCTTTATTAATTGGGATGGTTCTGCAGAAACATATGTTTACTTTTCTTTTAAGACATGGGATTACCCAGCAATTTACAATACTTGGTAATGATTAGTGGAAGCAGTTGCTTTAAGGTATGTATGTGCATGTTCGTGTGTGTATACATGTATGTGTGTATGGGCTCTACTGACAGATATCTGAACACTTTAAAAAGTTAGGTTGTAACTTACCTATACTTACTATTCTTTTTAAAATTTCCATAGAGTTAGCCTGAATTTCATTTGATTTAATGAAGACTTCTGAATTACAAACTGAAGCCTGTTCGATAATAAGTGACACATAATATGTATTATATACTGTTCACCCCACTTAGAAGATTATAAATTACACTTCTCTAGAAGATGATAAAGTTATACTTCCTAGTTCTCATTTCAGGACACTTTGTCCCTCTTTCGGGTAGGTATTCTTCATCTCCCGCAGCTCCCACATAGCAGGAAGCTATGTACATTTGCCTTTTGAGGACTGCCTATTAATTGAAAGTCAACTCTGCTGCAGTTAAAAAAAAAAAAAAAACAGGTCAGAGATGAATTTCATGGAACCCGCAGTCATGTCAGCAAAATGTGATCCGTTTGAGGTAGGGAGGGATGTGTGGTTACTCTGTTTTCTGTTCAACCCAAAATAAATATGCTTGTCTTTTATATTCAAACTCAGAGACATTCTTTCCTGTAGGATTTCCAAACTATTCTTGTATAAACTTCCTACAGATTTTAAACTTTTAACATAGCTTAAACACCTTCCAGATAAGACTAATTAAAAAAGAGGAATAAAAAGATTAGCATCCAGGACACATGATTAATTGCAGTTGTTGATGTAATAAAAGTTAGAAAAAAGTTGTAGTTAAATTCAAATAAAGTTAAATTTGAGGGAAAGCAAAAATTATACTGTTTACCTGAAAGCTTCGAATGTTTGTGACAGAATGCTTAGAGTTTTGATAATGAATATTATAAGCTAATACAGAATTCAAAACCGTAAGGAATAGAGCAGAACACTGGGTAGTGGTGGTACACGCCTTTAATCTCAGCACTTGGGAGGCAGAGGCAGGCAGATTTCTGAGTTTAGGGACAGCCTGGTCTACAGAGTGAGTTCCAGGACAGCCAAGGCTACACAGAGAAAGCCTCACAACACCCTCCCCCCCAAAATAGGGATAGGCCAGAGGAACACATGATAAAAAAATATATACACAAATTGTACTCATAAAATACACTCAGTAAAATGATCATGAGTATATGTGAGACACACATATCATTGGCATAGAAAACAAAATGCAAAAATAAAATTTAATTTAAATAAATATGGAGTTCCTTCATTAAACAGCATATAGGATGCATGAAGAGAAAACATTTGATATTATTTTCAATTTTGAAATTTCTTTAGGAAGACTAAGTTTTTCTGGAATTTACTTCAATCATTCTGCCGCTGCTTTCCAAGTGTTGAGATAAAGGTGTGAACTGCCATGCCCAGTTCATTAAATATGTTTTAAAATTTTATTTCAATATCCTACAAAAGATAGTAATACTGAGAAACTTTCCTTGACCAGCATACACAAAACACAATTTTGAAAATATCTTATTTAAAATACAATGCTATTTTTAACTTTGAGGCTGGTGGTAATACTTTTACTCTAGAATACCATTCCTCTCCTTCCTCTTTCCTTATTAATCTTAGATTTAGTCTTTGCATAGTGATCTAAATTTCCTGGTTGTTTGGTGTCTCAGTACATTTTAAGATTTAACATTTACTTAGGCTCAGCTATCCATTTCTTCAATAACTATTTCTTGTAGCCTATAGTTTTGGTTCACCTATGAGGTTTTTTTTATTTGACTTTCTAAATGTTTTCTCTCCCATTTTATCTCTGTTTGAGTTCTCTGTATGATTTCATCTTTACTTTCATGTATTGAGCTGTTTTCTTCATTTTATTCACTAACTTTTTGTGTGTTTTCCTAGATTTCCTGAATGGGTTGACTCATTTCCTCTTTCTGGTCCCTGAACATATTCAGAAAACTATTTTGAGGTCCTTGTATTGTGATTCAGGTATATTGTACTTTTTAAGACCTGCTGTAGCAAGGTTGCTGATCTCTAATGGAGACGTTTTGCCTGGTGTTATTGTTTGTGTTTTTTTGTTAATTTATTTATTGGTCTTTTTATTTATACTCCTCCAGGCATCTGTATTTGGGATGATTGTATTCTATGTGTTGATATCTGATCTTGGAATTTTTGGGTGGGTGTTCTGTTCCTTAGTTTCTGTTGCTCTTTCTTTATCTTGGAAGCATGCACTGGCTTGGGTTTTCTGATAGGGATTGTTTCTGAGTTCTGCCATGTGTTGCCAGTTGAGGTCCTGGTAGAAATGGTTTCAAGGTGTTAGACTTGTACAGGACAGAATGAGGATGGGCTAGATGAGTTAAGGTATTGTTACAGACTTTTTAAATTTTTAGGAAGAACCATAAATACAAAACATTCTATAACTTCAATTGTGCTGAACTAAGAAACTTATTTTCTAGAGCTTAAATGTAGAATCCCAAAACTGGAAGACAGAATCATTCCTGTGCTGATAAGCATTTCCAGATACTATGGATACTGCCCTCTGAAGTCTAACTGTTAGATGTTTCCTCCATATTTCCTTATATGTGATTCCTTGTTCCTTTTGGAGATCTTATTGTTCAGAGACTGTTGTTTTTTATAGGCTAATACCTGGAGTTGCTATGATCATCTGGTCCTACGGAGTCACAGACAAACAGTGTTCTCAGAAAGGCAACATGGAACTAAGAACACAAAGAATCAGTGTGCTGCTTGGAGTGTGTGTGTGTGTGTGTGTGTGTGCAGGCAGAGAGCTTACAGTCATTTAGACAGCCTAGGTCCAATTCCCAGAAGATAGTTCTTCCATTTTCAGGCAATTTCAGCAAAATATGGCATAGCTAAGATCAGTGAAAAGCCATTCCCTGGAAGTATGTGGAATAGACACTGAATTCCGACCAGAGGCTATATCCCATGTTTCTTGAAAAAGCTGAGATTTGAATTACCAAGGGCTCACTTCTATCTATTATTCTTTATGTAGGTAGATAATATTCAAAAGTGTGTAAAGGCAGGAGGAGTTCTACAATTTTATTTCTACGACAATTCAGCTGCATAATATTAAAAAGATTTTGATTGGCATACTGAGATCATAACCAATCTTCATAACTTTCTTTAATTAAAATGGGAAAATGTGTCTGTGTTCTAAATAAGCACCTTAAAAAGAACCATTTGGGACCTAATGCCTGTTTATAATGAAGAATAGCATCAAATTGTAGAAGGAATTACTGAGATAGCTTTTTGTAATTGGTGGTAAATGCAATGCACTATGAGTTTTATATGAATAAAACTACATACTTTCCCATTAGACATTCCAAAAAAGTTGGGGAAGTTCAGTTCTAAATAGTTTATGTCTAATAGCTTTATTTTAATGGTACTTGCAAATCAGTTGAACACTGGTTGTGTATTTTACAAAGTAAAGTCTTGTTTAAAGAAATAAACCTTCAAGGCTCCAGGGCTTATAGTCTCAGCTATGTAACCCTGATTATCATTGGAATGAAAAAGTGGCTTAATCTCAGCATTTCTGAATTCTATGTACACAGCAAATTGATGAATAAATGGAGCAAAATTAAGTGTTTCCTTAGAGTGACATTTTGAAACAGCCACTTTGTATGGATGAATTTTTATTGCCACCATCAATTACTAAATCAAAGTGGATCAGGTTTGTAGTAGATAGAAAAGGATCTGATGTTTATTGCACCTGACATACCTCTCAATAGTTGATTCCCTAAGGTCACCCTATGTGGTAGTTTTGTTGCCTTGGTTTTACAAATGAACTTCAAGGAACAAAGAACATCCTGTTACAAAGGACACAACAACCCAACAAATAAAGAGAACTTCAGACCAATTTCCCTCATGAATATCGATGCAAAAATACTCAGTAAAATTCTCACAAACTGAATCAGAGGACACGATGAAAGGGTTATCCATCGAGATCAAGTAGGCTTCATCTCACGGATGCGGGGATAGCTCAGTATACAGAAATCAGTGCAAACTCAAAAAAACCCACATTATTATTTCATTAGATGGTGAGGAAGCATTTCACAAAATCCTACACCCCTTCATGATAAAAGTCTTGGAAAGATCAATATCTATACCTAAACATAGTAAAAGCAGTATATAGGAAACAAGTAGCAACGTCAAAATAATGGAGAGAAACTTGAAGAAATCCCACTAAAATCCGGGACTAACCAAGGCTGCCATGCTCTCCCTACCTATTCAATATAGTACTCAAAGTCCTAGCCAGAGCAATTAGACAACAAAAGGAATTCAAATGGATACAAATTGGATAGGAAAAAGAAAAATATCACTATTTGTAGATGATATGATAGTATACTTAAGTGACCCCAAAAATACCACCAAATAACTCCTAAACCTGATAAACAACTTCAGCAATTGGCTGGATATAAAATTATCTCAAACAAATCAGTGGCCTTCCTCTACTCAAAGGATAAACAGGCTGAGAAAGAAAATAGTGAAACAACACCATTCACAATAGTCATAAATAATATAAAATACCTTGGTGTAGCTCTAACTAAGCAAGTGAAAGTTCTAAATGACAAGAACTTCAAGTATCTGAAGAAAGAAATCAAAGATCTCAGAAGATGGAAAGATCTGCTAGGCTCATGGATTGGCAGGATTAATATAGCAAAAATGGCCATCTTGCTGAAAGCAATCTAAAGATTCAATGCAGTTGTCATCAAAATTCCAACTCAATTCTTCATAGAGTTAGAAAGAGCAACTTGCAAATTCATCTGGAATAACAAAAAACCCAGCATAGTGAAAACTATTCTCAACAATAAAATAACTTCTGGAGAAATCACCATCCCTGACCACAACCAGTACTATAGAGGAATAGTGGTAAAAACTGCATAGCATTGATACAATGACAGGCAGGTAGATCAATGAAATAAAAATGAAGACCCAGAATTGAACCCACACACCTATGGTCATTTGATATTTGACAAAGGAGCTAAAGCCATCCCTTGGAAAAAAGACAGTATTTCAACAAATAGTGCTGGATCAACTGGCACTCAGCATGTAGAAGAATGCAAATTGATCCACTCTCATCTCCTTGTACAAAGCTCAAGCCAAAGTGGATCAAGGACCTTCAGGTAATGCCAGATACACTGAATATAATAGAGGAGGAAGTGGGGTCAAGCCTTGAGCACATGGACAGAGAGGAAAATTCCCTTAAGAGAACACCAATCAAGAATTGACAAATGGGACCTCTTAAAATTTCAAAGCTTCTGTAAGGCAAAGGACACTTTCTTTTCTTTAATTTTTTTATTTTTTTATTTTATTAGATATTTTCTTTATTTACATGTCATATGATATCTCCTTTCCCAGTTTCCCCTCCAAAAACAAGAACAGAAAAACAAAAACCAAAAAATAACAAGAACAAACCACTGTGCCCTCACCCCTCCCCCTCCTCGCCACCCCACCCTCTCCTGCTTCCTGGCCCTGACATTCCCCTACACTGGGGCATACAGCCTTCACAGGACCAAGGGCCTCTCCTCCCATTGATGACTGACTTGGCCATCCTCTAATATATATATATATGCTCCTGGAGCAATTAGTCTCACCATGTGTACACTTTGGTTGGTGGTTTAGTCCCTGGGAACTCTGAGGGTACTAGTTAGTTCATATTATTGTTCATCCTAAGGGACTGCAAACCCTTCAGCTCCTTCAGTCCTTTCTCTAGCTCCTTCATTGGGAAACCTGTACTCAGTTCAATGGATTGCTGTGAGCCTCTACTTCTGTATTAGTCAGGTACTGTCAGAGCCTCTCAGGAGACAGCTATATCAGACTGGATTGTCCTTCCTTCAGTCTCTGCTCCATAGTTAGTCTCTGCAACTCCTTCCATGGGTATTTTGTTCCTCCTTTTAAGAAGGAATGAAGTATCCACATTTTGGTCTTCCTTGCTTTTGAGTTTCTTGTGGTTTGTGGATTGTACTTCGTGTATTCTGATCTTCTGGGCTAATATCCACTTATCAGAGAGTGCATAGCAAGTGTGTTCTTTTGTGATTGGGTTACCTCACTCAGGATGATATTCTCCAGCTACACCACTCCTGGGCATATACCCAGAAGATGCTCCAACATGTAATAAGGACACATGCTCCATCATGTTCATAGCAGCCTTATTTATAATAGCCAGAAACTGGAAACAACCTAGATGTCCCTCAACAGAGGAATGGATACAGAAATTGTGGTACATCTATACAATGGAGTACTACTCAGCTATTAAACAATGAACTTATGAAATTCTTAGGGAAATGGATGGATCTGGAGGACACTTTCAATAGGACAAACTGGCAACCAACAGATTAGGAAAAGATCTTTACCAGTCCTACATCTGATAGAGAGCTAATATCCAATATATGCAAAGAACTCAAGAAGTTAGACTCCAGAGAATCAAATAACCCTATTAAAAATGCAGTACAAAGCTAATCAAAGAATTCTCAACTGAGGAATAGCGAATGGCTGAGAAGCACCTAAAGAAATGTTCATCATCCTTAATCATAAGGGAAATGCAAATCAAAGCAACCCTGAGATTTCACCTCACACCAGTCAGAATGGCGAAGATCAAAATCTTAGGTGACAGCAGATGCTGGTGAGGATGTGGAGAAAGAGGAACATTCCTCCATTGCTGGTGGGATTGCATGCTGGTACAACCACTCTGGAAATCAGTTTGGGGGTTCCTCAGAAAATTGGACATAGTACTACAGGAGGCCCCAGTAATACTGCTCCTGGGCATATACCTAGAAGATGCTCCAATATTTAATAAGGACTCATGCTCCACTATGCTCATAGCAGCCTTATTTATAATAGCTAGAAGTTGGAAAGAACCCAGATGTCCCTCAACAAAGGAATGGATACAGAAAATGTGGTACATTTACACAAATGAGTACTACTCAGCTATTAAAAACAATGGATTCATGAAATTCTTAGGCAAATGGATGGAAGTAGAAAATAACATCCTGAGTGAGGAAACCCAATCACAAAAGAACACACATGGTATGCACTCCCTGATAAATGGATATTCCAGAAGCTCAGAATATCCAAAGTACAATTTACAGACCACATGAAACCCAAGAAGGAAGACCAAAGTGTGGATACTTCAGTCGGTCTTAGAAGGGAGACCAAAATACCCATGGAACGAGTTACAAAGTGTGGAGCAGAGACTGAAGGAGTGACCATCCAGAGATCTATTCCATATACAGTCACCAAACCCAGACACTATTGTGGATGCCAACAAGTGCTTGCTGACAGAAGCCTGTTATGGCTGTCTCCTGAGAGGCTCTATCAGTGCCTGACAAATACAGAGGTGGATGCTCCCAGACAACCATTGGATTGAACCCAGGGTTCCCACTGTAGAAGTTAGAGAAATAACCCAAGGAGCTGAAGAGGTTTGCAGCCCCATAGGAGGAACAGCAGTATGAACCAACCAGTACCCCCAGAACTCCCAAGGAATAAACCACCAGGTAAAGAGTACACATGGTGGGACTCATGGCTCCAGCTGCATATGTAGCAGAGGATGGCCTTATGGGACTTCAATGGAAGGAGAGGCCCTTGATCCTCTGAAGGCTCTATGCCCCAGTGTAGGGGAATGCCAGGGCCAGGCAGTGAGAGAGGGTTTGTTGGTGAGCAGGGGGACAGGGGAGAGGGTAGGGGATTTTTGAAGGAGAAACTAGGAAAGGGGATAACATTGATATGTAAATAAAGAAGATATCTAATAAAAAATACCGATTAAAAAATAAATAAATAAGAAAATATAGAATCCATAATAAAAGGGGTGATTAGTGATTTTGTATATATTTCAAATATCTAAAATTTGTATTCTTCAAAAAATTTATTTTATTTCTTATGGGTCAGAAATATCACATATATTGATAAGAATATATGACTATTTTAACAAAAGTCACTATTGATTGTTTTTACATATTTTCTCTTAATATCTTTTAGTTTTTATATACTTACAGAAAAGCATAATTAATTCATCCTAACTCTATATGAAACATATACATTCTACAAATATCAATTACATTCTTAAAAGACAGATATTTATAACTTTTTCAACTTTGTACTTGTACAAATATCTTTTCAATAGACCTTCTGGAAATTTCTTATGTAGATATGTTTTATAGTCAAACAGAACAAAGTTCACCAATATGAGATGGTGAGTGTGTTTTTAGTATATTTTAGGTACACGTATAATGCTACTGATAGTATAAACTACCATCTCTCTTCACTGCTCTCCAAATGTTGAAGAAATAAAGTGTTTCACTATATTTCACAAACCACATCCCATGCCGAAATGTAAAATTCCTAATGCTTTTACATAATGAAAATGTGGTGTTTTACTAATATCAATCTGTAATCTAGGTTTGTGTCCCTGGATACTCTTGTCCAGCCTCATATTGGTTCTTCATAGAAATAAAAGTGGGTTAGTGTAGTTGGCAGTGCTTTTGAGTAATCAATAAGGGATAGTGAGGTTAAGTAATTCCTGCCAGGAGGCTTCTAATTACTAAATACTTTCTAAATGCTATCTAAATACTTCCTTGCACAGTTTGATTGGGAAGCCATCTTTGGAAAAATTGTACTAGCTGCTCCTTTTTCTACTTTAAAAATGCAGAACTGCATGGCTGTGCAGTCAAATTCCTACTCTATGTGGCAATCAAAATAATCAAAATGAATAGAATTTAAAAGTCGCCATGAACAGTAGCCTGATGTCTCTGATCCAGTTCTGAAGAGCAACGTTTCAAGAAGCAAAGCCTGTATCAAACTGTCCAGTAACATTTACCTCTCATTCTTTCCAGAATATCAATAAGCTGATCTTGTCATGTTTAAAGTGCTTTTAAAACAAAAAGTAATCTCAGATTACACACTCTGTTCTTTGCATTTATCTTGTCAAGGAAGGCAATTTTCTGCCCTCTCAATTTTCTGCCCCTTGGCTTTAGGCAACTTCAGTTGCAAATCTGAGTGGGAAATGAAAGGTACAATTTGATGTGCTTTGTGATAAAGGGAAGATCATCTTCTGAGTACTTTCCATTTATTTGTTGTTTTCTAGTTGAATTCTCAGTGTGCATTTCTATATTACTTGAGCCTTGATTAATTTATATGTGGAAAATTTGGCAGTGTGAAGGTAAAAATAAATTAAAGAGGATAATGAAATTAGTAAATTAGTGTTCACTTTATCATTTTCATCTGTTTGAAAATCCCACCAAAGCTTTCTTGTCAGAATCACAAAGTACATTAAGATTCAGAACTTCTATCAAGTCTCTTAAAAAAATGATATTACCATTTAAACTGTGAGCTTACATACTTTCTTGAATTTGTATTTTCTATTTTCTTTTGATTAAAGTGAACAAAAATGTTGTATTTAAATATTTCTACTTTCTAAACATGAGGTCAAGATTCTAGAAAATTTGAGTCAAATCTTGTTAAAATTTCACATACAATTGTCACACACCACAGGTGAGGCAGCATTGTCTGCACCTCTCCTACTGGACACACTCAAGTGCCTCTGGAGTGTAGAGGCAATTATTTGTGATTAGTAGAAAACATTCTAGATGTCAAAATACTGGAGATCTGCAACATATCAACTTTCAGGTAGGGTACTCCTAAACACTCATAATTCATTCACTCTCCTGAAAATCGTTATTCCATAGATTTGACCCACTTGTGGCCTCACTTGGGTCTCAAATCTCATTTCAAAGCACTGTGGTCAATCATCTGTTTCAGAACTACCATTAGGGGTGATGGGCATTTGGCACAAAAATCAATGAGAGAATATGATGTGAATTCTCCTAATTTTTTCTTTAGTACCACTTCAGATACAGTTAAGGAAATCCATTTTTAGGGTAGTATTCCATCTTGCTATCATTTCTACTAAATTGAGTTCATGAGCTTGAAGCATACATCTCCATTGTGTCCTTTTCATTTTTTGCGAAAAGGCTAATTCCTATCCAAAGCCACCTAGAAGGCTTATTTAAAATGTCTTGCCAATGGTGCCCTCGTTAACATTTTTGGTTTTTGAAAATCTAAGAGTATGTTTGCCATTTTATTTTAAAAATTACTTGTGTAGCTGTGCTATTGACATGCACTGGCTTTTCTTATCTCTGGGCGGTCAAATAAATGAATGCCTTTTATCTTATTTCTGTGGAGATAATCTGTCACTTTATAGATGAAAAATATATTCAGACTTCAATAACCAGAACTTTACTTTGCATACAAGTATTCAACAAGTACTTAAAAAAATCTTATAAACTAAAATTGTAGCAGAAGTATCACTGTGTATACACGTTTCAAGAGCCCAAACTTTATTTTCTGATTTAAAAAATTTCTTATACTGAAATATTTGTACCACTTATTATATATTGCTTAGCTAAGAGCAAATTAAACATATTTATATATGCATCTATCTAGAAAAAAATTAAAAAATAAGATTTTAACACAAATTGTTTTTGAGTGGTAAGATTTAAAATGACACATGTGACTTATCTGTTTATAGCTTTGATATTTTATATATTTTGTGCATTGTGCATGAGTTATATATTCTTAAAATCAAGGGTAAGTAACTTAGCTCTTAATATAAAATTTCTTAGTTCTGACAATATATATCTGATAATATAAGGTATTCTTAGTTGTCTGTATCTACTGAAGTATAATAATCTTCATGAGGACACATTATGTAATATGTCCAGGATATCAAGAAATATTTCATTCATTTGAACTACTTTATTACAACTTTTTATTCTCTCCATAAATGATGCTATTTTTTCATGCTTTCTGAACTGCAGGAGAGTCTAAATAAAAGGTTCACCTAATAAAATACACCTTAGACCCAAAAGAAACTCACTTTTGCTTCTAATAGTGAGAAAGAAAAATTTTACAGGAGATGAAGATCACTTTTCATTTAAGGTCCTGGATTTCAGGGTCAGGGTAAAATGCTGAGATTCAGCTAATGTGGTAATGGGATATGGCCTATTGTCCTGCATTGCAGGGTGGATTCTACTATAGAAACTAGCACCAACCATCTGCTAGACTCATAGAGTCTGTGTTATTTGGGTTCTTATATTTGAAGTTAATTTATGAATTGTATTTTATTTTCTGGGTCCACGACTAGGAAATGCATCTTCAACCACAACTGTGATAGACAACAAAAATGGATCTGTTTCCAAGTCCCCTGGAAAGGTGCTCAAGAGGACCGTCACTGAAGATATCGTGACAACATTCAGCTCCCCTGCAGCCTGGCTTCTTGTCACCGCTCTCATTGTCACATGGTCAGCTGTTGCTATTGTGATGTTTGATTTAGTGGATTACAAAAACTTTTCAGGTAAGAAGCATTACATTTGGAAATAAAGTCAATGGAAAAATATCCTCCCAAGGTGCAGCATTGTTTCTTTCCACCACAGCTTAGAGTGAGAATAAAACACAGAAAGAGGTGCTGGGCATCTCTGCAGTTGGTTGTTTCTATTCACTTTCTTGGTCTATTGTGTTCCCTGATGTGAAAGTGCAACCAATGTCCTCATCTTAAAAACTTCATGCAGGCTAGATGCTACAGTTTCATTTAAAAAATGATTAAAAAGCCTGATAGAAATTTATCTTTGGAGCTGAATTAATCAGCTATGAAGGAAGAATAACTTGTAGACTTTATATTTGACAAAATAAAGCACAAACTAGATTAAATAATTTTAGACAAACAAATAATTCAGATAATTCTGAATTATTTCTAATCTGAATTATTTCTAAGGTTCACTGACATGTGGTTTCAAGTTTCTTTTCCAGACATACTCTGTTCCTTCTACAAACACTGCCTATTTTCTATTTCAGAAAATAGAAGTTCTTTTCTGAGATTTATTCATAATGAGTTACTGCATATTGAGTGCCCCTATGGATTTGGAACATAGCAGGCATAACACAAATGAGAAAGGATACATTGTTTTATTAAGGGCAATTCATTGTTTGTCTCTTTCTTCAAATATAAAAAGACACTTACCATACATTTTCTACTGAATTTTTGGAGGAAATTAATTACTTGGGTATTCAGTACACATTCAATGTGTAAATGATTAAATAAATCCATGTCCATCATTGTTTACCACTAACAAAAATATTTCATTATCATCTTTATGTGCTCTTCAACTACATTACCTTCTCCCTCAGCTTCTCCAGTGGCAATATGATTTTTAGCATCTAGACATAAAGGATTGGAGTCTATGTACTTAGGAATTTTCTCCTTCTCATAGAACTTAATCATTTACCAACTACTGATCAAGAACCTATTATATGTACTAGACAACTGATATTTCCCAGGAGCCAAAACTGTAATGTAAATACCATAAAGGAGTAAATGGCTCTTATTTTAGATTGTGGATGCAGAGGTATTATTGACATGCCTTCTTCCAGTGGTTATCTTTGCTAGTTGGACTATATTTGGCCTCACTTACTAGACAGAGACAAGAAGAAATGTCAACTAAATAGTCTTAGGTTTCTGCTCTAATAGGTAATGCATTTTACTGTATTCTTAGATGGATTCTTTAAAGAAAATGTAGTTACATTTTCTATAATTTAAAA
This sequence comes from Mastomys coucha, assembly GCF_008632895.1. Lineage (NCBI taxonomy): Eukaryota > Metazoa > Chordata > Mammalia > Rodentia > Muridae > Mastomys > Mastomys coucha. Next base: position 25,816,412 of record NW_022196902.1, read on the forward strand.
TGACAGAGTTTTAACTGAAAAACATTTGGTTATATTACTCTAGAAAACCACATGTTTACTAAATTTAATAGATTGCAGAATTTTGCATTTCCTTTCTATTAAAAGATTATTTCATTTACTTTAACCTCAAAAATAAAGATGGACATGAAATATTCTTAACTTATTTTGTAATATATATTCTAGAGATCTATATGTCAATCTACTATCTGTAAGTTTATTTTGTAAGTAGACATAGAAATTTATTCCATAAAGTGCAAAAACTATCTTCAGTTAGATTTTTTTTTTAAATTTTTGCTTCTTTCTTTTTTCTTTTTGGATATTTATTTACATTTTAAATGTTATCCCCTTTTCTGGTTCCCCTCCCTGCCCCCAGAGACACCCTATCGCATCCCCACTCCCTCTGCTTTTATGAGGGTGTTCTTCCACCCACCCACTCACACCTGCCTCCCTGCCATCTCATTTCCCTCTACTGGAGTATCCAGCCTTCACAGGACCTCTCCTCCCATTGATGCCCAACTAGGCCATCCTCTGCTACATATGAGGCTGGAGCCATGGGTCTCTCCATGTGTATTGCTTGATGGATGGTTTCCATTCTGGGAGTTCTGGAGGCTCTGATTAGTTGATATTAGTTGTTCTTTCTGTTGGGTTGCAAACTCCTTCAGCTCTTTCAGTCCTTCCTGTAACTCTTGAATTGGGGTCTCAATTCTCAGGCAGACAGTTGCAAGCTTCTGCCTCAGAATTTGCCAGGCTCTGGCAGAGCCTCTCAGGAGATGACTAAATCCGACTCCTGTTAGCATGCACTTCTTGGAACCCACAATAGTGTCTGCACTTGGTGACTGTACATGGGATGGATCCCCAGGTGGGGAAGTCTCTGGATGGCCTTGCCTTCAGTCTCTGCTCCACACTTTTTCTCTGTATTTCCTCCCATGAGTATTTTGTTCTCCCTTCTAAGAAGGACCGAAATACCTCCAGGTAGGTCTACCTTTTTCTTGAGCTTCATGAGGTCTGTGAATTGTATCTTGGATATTCTGAGCTTTTGGGATAATATCTACTCATCAGTGAGTGCACACCATATGTGTTCTTTTGTGATTGGGTTACCTCACTCAGGATGATATTTTCTAGTTCCATCCATTTACCTAAGAATTTCATGAATCCATTGATTTTAATAGCTGAGTAGTACTCCTTTGTGTAAATGTGCCACACTTTCTGTATCGATTCCTCTGTTGAAGGACATGTGGGTTCTTTCCAGCTTCTGACTATTATAAATAAGGCTGCCATAAACATAGTGGAGCATGAGTCCTTATTACACATTGGAGCATCTTCTGGTTATATGCCCAGGAGTAGTATTGTTGGTTCCTCCGGTAGAACTATGTCTAATTTTCTGAGGAACCACAAGACTGATTTCCAGAGTAGTTGTACCTGCTTGCAACCACACTAGCAATGGAGGAGTATTCCTCTTTCTCCACATCCTCACCAGGATCTGATGTCTCTTGAATTTTTGATCTTAGCCATTCTGACTGGTGTGAGGTGAAATCTTAGGGTTGTTTTGATTTGCATTTCCCTGATGACTAAGGATGATGAACATTTCTTTAAGTGGTTCTTGGCCATTCGATATTCTTCAGCTGAAAATTCGTTGTTTAGCTACACACTCCATTTTTAATAGGGTTATTTGATTCTCTGGAATCTAACTTCTTGGGTTCTTTGTATATATTGGATATACAATAGCCCTCTATTGGATGTAGGATTGGTAAAGATCTTTTCACAATCTGTTGGTTGCTATTTTGTCCTATTCACAATGTCCTTTGCCTAGATTACATAAAGATTAGATATACTTTCCCATGGAGCTACTGTCAGCAAGTGCTATGAATTGTTGTGGGTTACAGTCACTTTATCTGATGCTAAGTATTTCAGTTAGTCTTCCATACAAAGCACAGATCCTTTGTGAATTTCCTTCCTTATGATAGCCACATTTATTAATGACAAAGCCACTCTATCCCCTCAAAATGATACCGCACTCAGTTTTAAAGTCTATTTGGAGCTGGAGAACTCATCATAGCCTAAGCTCTGTAACCAAAAATGACTTATAAATCTGAGCAGTTTTATCAGTGACACTATATATGTTATTATACTTCACAATTTCATTCTCTTTTCAGCAGTTACTAAATTTTCTACTATCTGCATCAATTCCTTCCTATTAATATAGTTCTAAAGGCATCTTCATAAAACATCTGAAAAAAGTAATGTTTTCACTATTACCTAAGTATAAAATAATACATTGAAATTCAAGGAACTTGTTTAGCTCTTTATTTTTATCTTATCATTTCTCAACCATATTCATTTCTGTTAGTACTTGCTTGTCCTAGGCAAATATAAAATTTTCTTTCTTGCTGTTGATGTACAATAGTGTTTCTCCAGCTCTAGAATCTGGTAGAGGTAGAGTACTAAATTAATCCTAATGACTATTCATGTTTCCTGACACATTCCTCCTTTAATGATGCCTTTGGTAATACATGAAATAACATGCTATGCTATACTATATTTTCTTACATATAGTGCTGCATGGACACATCTATTAAAAAGCATTAGTGGACTACATTGGAGCTATCAGTCGACTTGACTCTATCATTCAGTAACCTAAACTTTTTCAAAGAAAAATTGTTTTATTTATCTCTGTTTATGAATATCAAACACATAAAGTCTTTTGAGGTATATTATTTATAGAAATGCATAACTTTGACATTTTGAGGTTTAAACTACATCTTATTATTTATGAAGAAATGTATATATATATATATGTATATATATATATATATATAATATTATTTCATTTAGTTGAAATTTTATAGAGCTTGGCCCTAGGAATTAAGAAAATAGATAAATAAGTGAATGAATATGTTTGTACACTGAAATATTACATGTTCTAAGCAGTTGTCCATGACTAACAAATTACTTCAAATGTAAGAGATTTAATACAGCAATATTTGTAATTTCATAGTATTTGTTGGTCAAAATTTGGAAGTGGTTTATATATGTGAGTCTTAAGTTTCATACTGAGACTTGAGTTAAAAGATGGGCAGAGACAGCACTTGATGAAAGATTGAGGTTAATGGAACTATTTATAAAGTGTCTCCTCAACAGCTGTGTCCCTACAGCATAGGAGATTGATCCTTCTAGATTGGAAAGAACATAGACAAAAGCACATTGGCTTCATGTTCTGGTCTTGAAAATCTGATTTCATTTCTACAAATTCTTTTAGATTCACAGAATAACTCCACTAGATATTGTTTGGAAAAGCCTTTAGAAGTAAGAGTACAAAACAGAAAATATTACTGGACTGGGAGGCAAGGTGAAGTGTTGGTGTCTGGTTATCACACACTTAATTCTCATAAAACCTATATTCCCAAATTGTACACGTTTTATAAATATTTCGATATAAGGTAAGAACATGCACTACTCTAGTTGACAAATGGATATTACAACAAAAACAGGTACACAGAAACACTTGCCATATTAAGATGCGTGTCATAAATGGATTAGAAATGAAAACAAAAACAAAATTAAAATTTGAAAACAAATATATAAAAAACACAAACAGCCGAGTAGTGGTGGCGCACGCCTTTAATCCCAGCACTTGGGAGGCAGAGGCAGGTGGATTTCTGAGTCTGAGGTCAGACTGGTCTACAGAGTGAATTTCAGGACAGCCAGGGCTACACAGAGAAACCCTGTTTTGGTCTCGAAAAACAACAAGAAACAAACAAACAAAAAACCTACAAATTCTCTAAAAGCTTTTTGCTTATTAAAGTTTAAATAATCCATTTATAGAACCAAAGAAATATAAGTTCAAAGACTTGGCACAATTGTAACAACACCCCATAGACCTCTATCAATCTCCTAATAGATTAAACACACTCATTTACATATAAAATTCTATTTTGATTCATCTATTTAGTGAGTTATTAATGAGACCTTTTAATGATTCATCACAATTTTACTTCAAGAGATTTAGAGAATGAAAAGTACTTTACATTTTCAATACTGTTTTTAATTGATATAATTTAAATATTTATTAGAACTTAGAATATATACCTAAGTCTTTTATACTATCCCAAAAGATTTTGAATATGTAGTTATTAATAGTTTCAAAACAGGACCAACAGCCTAAGGAAACATGTTGGAGGTTATATGAAGGCTAGCATGGTTGGTACTGTATCAAATTACTATCTGGTACTTTGTAATAGTAGATAAATACTGTGAAATGTTTAGAATAGGTTCATTGAAACAGAAACTTTATTTCCATAAAATACATACTATACTGGCTTGAGGATGAGGATTTTAAGCTAGCAACTTTCATACCTTCTCATTCTCAGAATTTGATTAGATTTACCCATGTATCCTACTCATGAAACACACAAAAATAACCCTGACACTAACATGAGTAGGAATTTCCTTTTCCTTGTCTTTTCTTTAAAATTTATAATTTGGATTATTCAGAATAATGAAGACAAATTTTATGACACTGAATATAAATAGATTGGGAAAGCATTTCAGTTCTACTTGATTCCTTGCCAAATGCAACAGCTAAAAAATATTCAAACAATATTGGGTCTATCTGTCAGTGTTGAAAATAGCAGAAGCACTTTGCCTGTTACAGAATAGGAATTACATCATAGCTCATGAATTCCTGGGAGCTGACTAAGCATGTTGAATATATCTGCTGTTGAGTAGATAGTCATGCTGAGAGTTGAGAGGGCAGATGGAAATAAAAGAGGAGAGTAAGGACAGACTGTGACCTTCATTTGTTTCTTACCACGTTAAGTGTTTAGGTGAGTTATTGGCCATGAAGTGCTATAACATGCTTTAGAAATGCATGGAAAAGAAATCCCAGCAGAAACTAGAGACCAAGGAGAATGTTGCTACACCAGCATGATATGAAAGGATACAAGGATACACCAAGCACCCACCTTCAGAGGACAGACAATTGCTGCATCAGCTCCTACAGTCTGCCTTCCCCTTTCCCAACCGTTACCTGGGAATTTCTATCTAGGGACATTTGAGGAAACTTTGGTTCTACTTTGATAATTTTATAGAGGATACAGCATATACATGTGGGATATTTATATAGTTTAGACATTCAAGAAAGCATGCTTTTGATAGAAAAATGAAGTTAAAGAGAAAACTCAGGATTCAAGACAAAGCATCACCCCATTGTTATGCTCATTGCTCCTCCTGTAAAATAAATGCCAACAGAAACCTTTGGGGAAAAAAATCAAACTAGTCTCTTAGTAGCAGAGGCTAGGTTCGCATGGAAGTGACTGGCTCTATGATTCAAGCTAAAAAAGCTCTTATGGAAAACAGAGTTGGCTGATGTGTTATTTTCTGCAGACTAAAATTAGTGCACTTGATAGAAATTCCTTACAAATACCTTCAGTTGTTAACAAAGGAACAGGTTTTACTTTAACAATAACAAATGTAAACAAATGCTGTTTGTTAAGAAATTCCTTACAGTTTTCATCTACCTCAGTGCATGTATGCAAGATTGTGATAATTGTAACATTTCTTGCACAAAAGCAAGGGTCATAATTTACTAATATTCTTATTTACAAGAGGAAAGTGTTAGCATACATTGGATCAGGTGTCTATTACTGTTTAGAAAATTTCCCAAATATCCCAAAAATCATATTGATTCCAAACCTAGCTTGGTGATCATGATCTCCAAGGCAGTGATCTCTGAGAAGAATGGAGGCCTGGCACAAGGGGGCAACCACTCAGAACCTGGCACAAGGGGGCAACCACTCAGAACCTGGCACAAGGGGGCAACCACTCAGAACATGTAGCTGGAACCTGGCACAAGGGGGCAACCACTCAGAACACGTAGCTGGAACCTGGCACAAGGGGGCA
>NW_022196902.1:25822677-25910754 GCF_008632895.1 Mastomys coucha
GGGGGCAACCACTCAGAACACGTAGCTGGAACCTGGCACAAGGGGGCAATCACTCAGAACACGTAGCTTGAACCTGGCATAAGGGGGCAACCACTCAGAACACGTAGCTTGAACCTGGCACAAGGGGGCAACCACTCAGAACACGTAGCTGGAACCTGGCACAAGGGGGCAACCACTCAGAACACGTAGCTGGAACCTGGCACAAGGGGGCAACCACTCAGAACACGTAGCTGGAATCTGAATCCTATGAGAAGGGGATAAGATCAGTAATCTGAAAAGAAAGATGGCAATGATACGATGGTATAAGCATCAATTTATTATGAAATTCTTACAGAAATCCCTCAAATATTTCTTTTGAATAGGGTTTCTAATGAGGTGTGCCATTTATCTATTGCTTTGGAAATTAATTCCCTGATTTTTTTTCTTTTCTTGGCACTTATCCCAGTTAAACAGGTGCACTGCTTGTTAGGATGTTGAGTTTAAGAGAGTGAAATTATTTTGGGAAAATCTCCAACTTAGTCTCTCTCTCTCTCTCTCTCTCTCTCTCTCTCTTTCTTTCTCTCTCTCTCTCCCCTTCTCTCTCTACCCCCTCTCTCTCTTTCTCTCTCTTTCTTTCTCTCTATACATCTGTCTTCTATTTCTATCATCTATCAATCTATCTATCTATCTACTTATCTATTTATCTATTTATATTCTACATACCTGCCTACCTATTTGCACCTGTGCATAGGAAAGCATTTGTCTATGGATGTATATATACATTACATAGGTGATTATGTCTTATTTTAAGAAAGTTCAGCGATTGCACTGAATATAACGATTTTTTAGACTTTATAAATTCTCATGTGTACTGGGATCCATAGAATTTTGTGTGCTTCTTTCTGTAATTCAAATCTTATCTCAAAGTCCACAATTCTTGTCAATGTCCCAGGCTATCTGGTTCTTTAGGCCACGATGACTAAAAGGATTTATGTTTTTACCCACTTCCATATGCTTAGAAGTACATTTAAGAAGTAGATGGTTCTGCAGTCCAATCATCATTAGGTAAAAATTTAATGAACCTCTATGAAATGAGGAAATAAAATGTGTTCATTTTTAGAAGGAGTGAACTCTTAAACATAAGATTGCATAATTCCTTATTTTTGGTCTTGGTTTTTTATTGGAGTTATGATAAAACTATTATATACATTATTATTCTTTTAAAGGAAAAGTTGAAAATTGCATGTTCCCCAGGTGGTTGGTTGCAGAGTCAAAGTATCCAGTAGTGTGAAACATTTGTTGTTTTGTTTTTTTTTGTTTTGTTTTGTTATATTTTGTTTCTTTGAGACAGAGTCTCACTAACACTGGCTGTCCTGAAACTCATTATATAAACCAGGATGGATTCAAACACACAGAGATCCTCTGCCTTCCAATTCTGGGATTAAAGGCATGTGCTAGTATTTCCACCTCAAACACTAAGATTTTTGAGAATAAATATTATTATATACCATACCATATACTGAGACTTAATTTTTGGAAGTCTGGTGTTTAAATTCATGTCTTTAGTGAACTCTTTCCATATCTTTAACAAATATGTCCATCATAATTTCTAAAATTGATTTATTTGTGTATGTGTGTGTTTGTGTGAATAAGAACATACAAGCCACAGCATGCAATATGGAGACTAAAAGACAACCTGTGGCAGGTTTTGTTTCTCTTTCTATGAAATGGGTTCTAGAACTGGAGCTCAGTAGATGTCCTAGCAGCAAATGATCTTACCTACTGGGTGATCTCACTACCCACTACTGTAATTTCATACTTTATTATCTATTATTTACTAATACGAAGTTTGCAAGTTGTGTGTTTCAATTCTTTGTGATTTGAAAACACAGTAATCACCATTGATCTGCTAGGATCCTTGAAGAGCTGTCAGTGCAACAAAACAAATCCAAACAGCATAGTGGATGGGATGCATTATGCTGCTATACTATTACATAATACTACATTCTACACTCTCAGCAGCAGTGTATTAGGAATTCTGCTCTTTTCCCCACTCATACCTCTTGCTGTTTGTGATTTCTCTAATAGCTATGCAAATCCATTGCAATAAAATATCAGTGTAGCTTTGATTTAAGTTCAATTGAGTTTCTCTGATGGCTAAAAATGCTGAAACAACTTTCATATATGTTTTGGCCATTTATATATTATAGTGTGGTATCCACTTCATCTGCTTCTTCATTGATGGGGGTTCTGGTGGTTATTTTTGACTTCTTTATGTATTCCTGCTATTACTCTCCTTTCAGGTGCAGAGCTGAGGAAAGTTTTCTTCCATTTTATTTGCTGTCTCTTCCTTCACAGTTTCCTTTGTTTTGTACAGATTTTTAATATATCATCCAATCTCATTTCTTACTTCTTTTGTTATTATCTTGAGCTCTTACATGTCTTTTATGTCTTTTAACACACTCTAGTGGTTTTAAAGTTTTAGGTTATATGTTAGTATCTTTTTGTTAAATTTTATATTTGTTTTTGAAATGTAGCATGAAAAGTAATGAGTTTTATTACTACATATTTTGCCTATCTATATTTATATACATTATATGTACATACATATATACATTATATATACACTTATATATGTATTTATATATACATTACACACATATATCCATAATACGTACATAAAATACATGTATTTGTACACATATGTGTGTGTGTATGTTATGTATACTTTTTTACAAAAATAATTTTGCCAATACATGAGTATGGGAGATCTACCATCCTATCTTCTGATATCTTTTTTTATTTCTTTTTTTTAAAATTTGTTTTGTTTTGGTTTTCGAGACAGGGTTTCTCTGTGTAGCCCTGGCTGTCCTGGAACTCACTCTGTACACCAGGCCAGCCTTGAACTCAGAAATCCTCCTGCCTCTGCCTCCCAAGTGCTGGGATTAAATGTGTGCACCACTGCTGCCCAGCTCTTTTTCTATTTCTTTCTTTAGTGTTTCTAAGTTTTACTTGGTAGGGTTTTTCCTTTTTTTCTTAGATTTATTCTTAGGTAACACATTAAGTAAGTAAGTTCGGGGTCGAACTCCTCTGACCAGCATGGTCACGAGATCGACCCCGGTACCGGCCTATCCTAAATAAACCTCATGTGATTGCAGCAAGTTCGGTCTCTCGTGAGTTATCACATTAAGTAAGTGTGAATGGTGTTTTTTAAAATATCTTTACTAGCATGTTTGTTATTAGTGTATAGAGAAGCTATTGATTTTTTATATATCTTACTTTGCCTCTTACTACTATGTTGAAGAAGTTTATTAACTCTAAGAGGCTGGGTTTTTGTTGTTGTTGATGTTTTTGTTTTTCCCTTTTGGTCATGGTATTTATCTCATTAATAGAAACCATAACTAAAACATATGTTGAGTGAAAGAGATTTATGTCATAACATAACTATTAACATTTACAAGTTACCATCTCAATAAATCAATTTTTTGGTAACTATCATCCCCAAAAAATATGGTTGAACAGTGAGAACATCATTCTGAACTAGAAGTCTTCAGTTACACTTGGCATATGACCTGGTGATCAGCAAAAGTACAAACATTTGTGAAGTGAATAATTAATGTGGGTGGTATTCTTATCATTCTTTTTATTATGACTATGATTTCTTTTATGTTTTATAATTCAGTCGTTGCCCAATACCCAGTCTGCTGTACCACACTTTCTCATCCCATGACTCCTCCCCCTGTCTCCAAGAAGATATCTCCTCTCTCCCAACTCCTTCACCCTCCCATCCAAATGCCAGGTCTCCCCACTCCATAGGGCCTCGTGTCTCTCAAGGGTTAGATTTGTTTTTACCCACTGAGGACATTCCAGCCTGTCCTCTACTTCGAGGGACCTCAGACCAGCTCTTGTATGCTGCCTAGTTGGTGGCTCAGTGTCTGAGAGATCTCGGGGGTCCAGGTTACTTGAGACTGCTCGTCTTCCTATGGGGTTGCCCTCCTCCTTAGCTTCTTCCAGCCTTCCCCTAATTCAGTGACAGGGTTCCTTGACTTCAGTCCAAAGTTTGCGTGTAGATATCTGCTTCTGTCTCAGTCAGCTGCTTGTTGGATCGCTCAGAGGACAGCCATACTAGGCTCCTCTTTGTAAACACACCATAGCATCAGTAATAGTGTCAGACCTTTGAGCCTCCCCTTAAGATGGGTCCCAAGTTGGACTGGTCACTGGACTGCCTTTCCTTCAGTCTCATCTCCATTTTTGTCCCTGCAGTTCCTTTAGACAGGAGCAGTTCTGTCTCAGAGTTTTTGATTGTGGGATAGCAACCCTATCCCACACTTGATGCCCTTTCTGCTGGAGGTAGACTCTACAAGTTCCCTTTCCCTACTATTTGTCATTTCATCTAAAATCCCTTCCTTTGTATCCTGAGAGTCTCTCATCTCCCAGATCTCTGGTTCCTTTTAAAGGATTCCCCCACCTCCCACCCATTGAGGTTGTTTATTTCCATTCATTCTACTGGCTTTCAGGGCTTCTCTCCTGTCTCCCCTCTACACACAATACCTGATCATGTTCCCCTTCTTCCACCAACCCAGGTCACTCCCTCTCTGCCTCCCATGATTGTTTTCTTCTCCATCCCAAGTGGGATTAAAGCATCATCACTTGGGCCCTTCTGCTTGTTAACTTTCTTGAGTTCTGTGGATTGTATCCTAGGTATTCTGTACTTTTTTGATTAATATCCACTTATTGGTGAGTACATACATGCATGTCCTTTTAGGTCTGAGTTACGTCACTCAGGATGATATTTTCTAGTTCCATCCATTTGCTTGCAAAACTCATGATATCCTCATTCTTTATACCTGGATGGCTTTCCATTGTGTAAACAAACCACATTTTCTGTATCTATTCTTCCTTTGTGGGACATCTGGGTTGTTTTCAGTTTTTAGCATGATAGACAAGACTGCTATGAACATAGAAGAACATATGTCCCTGTGGTATTGTGGGGTGAAGGGGACCGGCCTGCGGTCTCTCTTCCTCCGTGGGTATCCACGAACTGGGTTAATTGAGTCCTGGTAAGGCAAAAGGTTAACAAGGAAGGACACAGATGCCAGGTAGATGTGATAAGAGAGAGAGCTTTACTGAAATTCACTCAGTATTTATAGTTACGCTTAGGAACCAGACCCAGAAACTTGCCCATCTAACATAAACAGGAGAAAATCCATTAACACCAGACCAGAGGAGGATCTTGAAAGAAAGATCCAGCAAACCTTTAACATAAACATGAGACCTGCTAAGTCTTTGATCTAAGGAGCAGCAGTCAGGGTTCCACACAGCGGGTGTTCAGCCCCAGCTTCCAGCCTGTCGAGGCTGCATACAGAAGGAGTCGCTCCCAAGCAAAAGGGGGGTTGGAGACCACAGTGGGGCATATTTGGTTATATGCCTAAGAGTGCTATAGCTGGGTCTTCAGGTAGATCTATTTCCAATTTTCTGAGGAAACTCCAGATTGATTTCCAGAGTGGTTGTACCACTAAGAGGGTTTTTAAAAAGGAAATTTAGTGGTTTTTAAGTGTAGGTCCGTATTTGCTATATTAACGATAATTTGGCTTCCTTGTTTGCTATTTATAACTATTCTATTTTTTTTCTATTGCCTAAATTCTAAGGATGGACTTCAAATTCTATATTTAATAAGAATAGAGGCAGGGAAGCATGTTTGTCTTATTCATGATTTTGAAAGAAATATTTTAGATCTCTATTTCACATAGGCTTATTACCTATAGCTTTTATTGCATTGAGATATGTTTGGCAGTATCATTCCAATTCTATTTTATAGACTAATTTGAATATTATTCCATCTTTAAAAGTCTGGTAGAATTTATCATTGAATCCAGTCTATTCTGGAATATTTTTAGTTGGAAGGCTTTACTACTAGAATCTCATTGATACTTGTAGATCTCTTTGAGCTATTTATAGCATTTTCACTTGATTTTGGTAGGCAGAAGTGCCTAAAAATATATTAATTTCTTTTACATTATTCTATTCTTTGGGAATACAGACTTTCAAATTATCTCTTAGCATACCTCTGTCTTATTACTGTCTGTTGTGATATTTTCTATTTTAATATTTAAATTTATTAATTTATCTCTCTTTTTTATGTTTAGCCTGCATAGGCATACAATTATATTAACTTTGGTAGTATTCACATTATAAAAATATATTTAAAACCATTTCCAAGATTAGACCACTAACTTTTATGATAAGGATTTTCCTATTCATTTTAATGATTTTGTTCTAATCCCCTTCTTTCTGATACATATTGTTGAATACAATTTTTATAGTTAAAACTGAAGTTGTTTTCTAATTTTCTCAATCATACAAAACAGATGTTTTGGTTGTATTCATTCACAAAATCTAGAATTACATTGAAGATTTCCTTCTGGCCATGCCAGTGGGTGATTATCTTGAGGTTGAATATCCAACCACGGTGTCACCATCCACTATTTAAAACCATAGACTCTGTCTGTGGAAAAGGAACAGAACACAACCTTTATTCATTCCTCTTTGTTTTTGAATGTGGATGCAATGTGACCAGTGGTTTCAATCTCATGGCTCTTTGATTTGCTATTATGATGGACTATAAGTTTGGCCTTATAGCCGAAATGAATTCATCTTTTCTTGAATTATTTATGTCACAGTAGAAGGCAAAAGAATCTAAGGCAGTAGGCAAGGAAACTAACTACAGGTAAACCAAACACAAAACAATAATATGAATTAAAGAACACATAGACTTCCAGACCACAGTGAAGACAGCCAACTTCGGGGTAGATTCAAAACTCTATCTCATTAACTGTTGGGCAGATGATGTTTTGAGCAACTTAATTCTATTTCTTTCAGTTCTTTTATGCCTAGATTATAGTAGTAACTATGTCAAGTGTTAAGTGCATTAAATAAGCTAATACCTAGATGTCATTTAGAGTTCTAAGTTACAGATAGATACGATTAGAAAAATTGTAGCTGGAATTATTTAAATAGAATCCTATTGACCTTGGATATATTTTATGCATCAAAATATGAATAGAATTATCATTAAAATGAGTTAATTACATGAGTTTAGAATTTTAGCTAACATGTGAGCATACATAAATTCTAGTAATCACATAAAAAAAATCCAATGAGTATGATGTTGAAGAAGTATTCTAGTCATTCCCAAGTGTTTTCGTCAATTATGTGATATGCATAACTTATGGTAAAATATGCTATGTTTTTAGAAGCCTTATTTATAAGTGCCAGAAACTGGAAACAACTCAGATGTCCCTCAACAGGGGAATGGGTACCGAAACGGTGGTACATCTATACAATGGAGTACTACTCAGCTATTAAAAACAATAAATTTATGAAATTCTTAGGTAAATGGATGGATCTGGAGAATATCATCCTGATTGAGGTAACCCAATCACAAAAGAACAAACACGGTATGCACTCTCTGATAAGTGGTTATTAGCCCAGAAGTTCGGATTACACAAAGTACAATCCATAAACCATGAGAAACTCAAGAAGAAGGAAGACCAAAATGTGGACACTTCATTCCTTCTTAAAAGGGGGAACAAAATATCCATGGAAGGAGTTGCAGAGAGTAACTATGGAGCAGAGATTAAAGGAAGAACAATCCAGCCTGATATAGCTGTCTCCTGAGAGGCTCTGACAGTACCTGACTAATACAGAAGTAGGGGCTCACAGCCATACATTGAAGTGAATACAGGGTTTCCAATGAAGGAGCTAGAGAAAGGACCCAAGGAGCTGAAGGGTTTGCAGCTCCTTAGGATGAACAATATGAACTAACTAGTACCCTCAGAGCTCCCAGGGACTAACCGCCCAAGGTGTACACATGGTGGAACTGATTGCTCCGGCAGCATGTGTATAGTAGAGGATGGCCAAGTCAGTCATCAATGGGAGGAGAGATCCTTGGTTCTGTGAAGGTTCTGTGCCCCAGTGTAGGGGAATGCCAGGGCCAGTAAGAGGGAAAGGGTAGTGTGGTAAGCAAGGGGAGTGGGGAGGGAACAAGGGTTTGCTCTTGTTGTTAGTTTTTGGTTTAGGTTTTTTTTGTTTTGTTTTGTTTTTGGAGGGGAAACTGGGAAATATGACATGTAAATAAAGAAAATATCTAATGAAAGAAATAAAAATTTAAAAAAATTAAATTTTTATACTCTGTAAAAAAATACTATGTTTTCATATGACAAAATGCATTTTCTTATCTAATATTAAGTAGTAGACTAGCTAAAGAAAACAAGAGATAAATCAATAATTCCAAAGCTAAAGTTTAATTTGATTAAGTGAATGCATATGAAACAGTACAGACATAACCATTGTCAAGATATGTTAATCTAGATGTTTAAAAAATGGCACAGTAGTTGAAGGCACTTGAAAATTTGTTGCTGTTGCACAGGAGCAGAAGATCTCACCCACACTGAATGGCTCCCAATTCCCTGGAGCTCTAGCTGTAAGGGAATCAGACCTTCTCTTCGGGACTCCACAAAAACTGCTTTCTCTCTTCTGTCAACATGTCTCTGTCTCTGTCTGTCTGGATTTCTCTCTCTCTCTCTCTCTCACTCACACACACACACACACACACACACACACACATACACACTTAATATAATTAAACAAATCTTAAGAATCTTAATATAATTAAACAAATCTATCTAACCCTCTCTTGTTTAACTAAAGCATTCAGTAGGAAGATCTTTCAAATTATTTTATTTTATAGTTATATAAGACTATAATGCAAGTATAAAATATACTGTGAAAATACATATTCACATCTTACCACCCTCGCTTTTTAGTTTCCTTTTTCCATTCCCTTGTCTCTTTTGTTAGGATTCTACTTTCATGTCGTGAGTAGCCATGTGGTTTTATATTTCTATAAGCTTTTAGCCCCGCAAATGAGAGCAACTGTGATTTTTACCTTTCATAGACAAACTTAAATTTTGTTAATTGGAACAGTGTTTTAGATATTTTTATGCCTAACGAAAGTAACTTTGTATCATGCTAGTCTGCGAACAAGCAAACACAAAGCTATAAAACTACAAATATTTGTTTTTTTCTTTTCTTTGTTTACATATGCTACAAAGGCACTTTATTCTATGTATAGCAAAGGTACATAAACCCTCAAGTTGATGGTCATAGCAGACATTACTATAATCAGAAGTACTGTCAGCACAGAAATACAGAAGGGATTTTAATGAAAATTCGTAAGACCCAGGAACCTTTAAAGCTGAAGATCCAAAGGCCCATTAAAACAAAATCTCATGCTTTGTTATCTTGACAAAAGACATCCTTTTGTCAAATGGTACCAAGCTAGCAACAAAAGCCTGGGGAAAGCAACAGGAAGATCCCTTCCATTTATTTCTGACTCTCTGTTTGCATCATTTTTCCCTCTGGATGATGAATGCCCTCTATAATAAAAGTCCATGCCTTACTATATCAGGAAAGGGGAGTTGGATATGACCGATACTCACACACCTAGGTAGGAGATGACAGGATTTATAGGGAGTTTTTGCAAAATCTTTCTTAAACAGACAGAGTTTCTAGTTTCTCTGACCCACCCCACAGAGAGGGATGTTTGTAAAGAATCCTTAATTGAGCAAAATAGACCAGGAGAAAGAATAGCAATTTTAAGTATTCCTAAATACCATACTTTGGAGTATGATTTTTCCAAGGGCAGTTGATCCTGCCTTGTATTTCCCCAAAATGATTAGCTGTAAAAGGCTGTAAAAAGAGATACCTATATTCTATTGGTAAAAATCTTGTATGTTTACCTGCTTATTTTTTAAAGTATAATATAATCCTTAGTGTTCGTGGCGTAAGTAAGGGAACACAATCCTTGTTTATGCCTTTGATTGAAACACAGTAGTCCTTTATTTGGACTGGGTCTAGATCCAGTTAGCTAGTTGAGTTTAGGCTTAAATATTTGCATCACAGTTTGCTGCAAGTGGAAAGTCGGAAAGCTGTGGTGAAATGCACTTTTATTTGCATTTTTATTTGCACATGGCAAGGTTCCTCATTACCTCAAAGGTATCAGTTGAGTGATAGTGAGGGATCATTTACTTTCCATTTCAGCACACATTGTTAAATGGCTGAAGTTAAGATCGAAGGTTCATAGGAAATATAAAACTGAGAGAGTTTTAAATAGAGAGGTAAAAGACATTTGTCTCCTATATTAAAAATCTTAATTATTGTTTCTTTCTTTAATTTCTAAGCCTCTTCCTGTAAATATGAATATGAATATGGCATGACAAATTAAATAGAGGATGAGAGCAGAAGAGAGGTGAATAGATTTGCAACAATGCTTTGGGTTTTGTTTTGTTTGTTCTTGTGTTCTTTTGTTTAGCCTTGGATGCATTTGTTATTTCTTAAGGTGTAATTATATAGTTTTGACCTAAGGGCCTTATTTTTTATAATTAAGAATATACAATTAATAGTCACTAACATTTGCAGTCATATTGAAATAAATCAATTTACATCATATTGTCTTCATAAGCACAGAAAAACAATGAATTTCAATGTTTTTCGGATATGATTCTGACCCTGTCTTTTGTGCAACATACTTCAGTGACAAGTATAGTGAAAAAATATGTAAAACATCTGTCACTTTTTCTATTATAATTACTAATTTTTACATTTTGGATAAATTTGCAACCCAATACAATAGAGACCAAAGATAAAATTGGTCTGATCAAGGGCCAACATAGTTAACACTGTAATGAAAGAGCTGTGAACATTAAAAACAAAGATGACAAATCCCATGTTCAAAACTTCATTTAGAAATAGGTGAGCATGTAGTTTGTTGTTGTTTCTTGTTCTGTTGTTCTTTCTCTAAAAGCTTCGAGGATTTGACAACCTGATGCAGGAATGCCTTTCCTAAGTGTCTTAGCTTTAAAATATAATATAATATAATATAATATAATATAATATAATATAATATAATATAATATATATTATGTTTTCTCTCTCTCCCTCTCTCTTTCTTCCTAGTTATGTCACTTGTTTTTCTTATAGAGACCTCTAGTTTTGGTCTCCATAAACACTTGGTGGCTCACAGCTATTCCATCAATAAAGTTTGAGGGTATCCAACAAGGACATTAGGCCTGCAAGTCGTGAACCTTCCCGTGCATAGACAAAAATCTCATACTCATAAAATAAATAAAGTTTTCCAAAAAAAGTAGAGTATGAAATCCATATGGGTTAAGCTTCTGTATCTATGTGTATAAGGATCTGGGAGTAAAACTTAATACCTATGATTTGTGTTTGAATATTTGATATATTTTAAAAATAAAAGAGATGGGATTTTCAGGAGAAAGGAAAAAAACTAAAATTAGTAAATATTGAAATTCACTGGAATTCAGAACAGTCATATTATATGTTGTCACAGGTAGAAATAGATACTTAAAGTTCTTTCTCTTGCCTAGTTTGGGCATAGTGTGAGTGAAAGGAAGCAAATGTCAAATCTGAAAGGCAGGAGGCAAGCTTAGGAGTGAAATTTTCTCCATCATTGCAGTGGATACTGATGCAGCAAGTTGCTTTATCAGTGAGATAAATGCTCAGCCGCAAGTGGATACTTCTGATGATGAAGGCAAAATGTTCACTAAGTCTTGGAGTCTTGAAATTTTTCTTTTTACAGTCCAGTCACTATTTTCCTCCCAGTCTACCCTCTGACTGTTCCTTATCCCATACCTCCCTCCTGTTTCCAAGAGGATAAAAAGGAAAAAGAAAAAGAAAAAGAAAAAGGAAAAGGAAAGGAAAAAGAAAAAGAAAAGGAAAAGAAAAAGAAAGAGAAAAAGAAATGATGGTCATTGTAGGAACAGTATTATTCTGAATACATGTTGTTACTGATCTCCTGACTTTCATGCTTGCCAAAAATGACTGCTCCACCACATTTTCCATTGGCTTCTCCCTTTCCTGGATAAGGTGCATATTTAGCTAATGAAGAGAGACAGAAGCTTATTCTGAAAATCATCACCATTGCAAGCATGCAGATGTAGGTGTGGTCCTGATACTAAGGTCCTGTTTCTCAATTGGTTCTTGAGTTGTCAGTAAAGAAGTCATGGGCCAATTGCTAAGCAGAATGAATAGGCAGATATTCCTATAGGCAGGAGGTTGCAATTGTTTAGTAGGGACTAAATGTAACTGAGCAACTAAAGTTTAGGGCAGGTAGGAGGTGCAGATAAGAGTATTGATAAGGGCACACTAGCCACAGGAGTTTAATAATGTCCAGCAGTTTTGCCAAGAAGGAAAGTTGAAAATTAACAATATGTGTGTCTGTGTCTTTTATCTTCGGATTCAAGGGAAGCTGGGTAGGGGCTGATAGGGTGTCTTGTTCCTGGAGCTTAGCAGGTTAGCAATGTGCGAACTCGAACTTCTCAGAACTGGAGCAAATCAGAGTTTATGGTCTGTTCAGAGTGTATGAATTCCATCTTATTCCTTGCAAGCTGAAATTGCCTTCTCCCATGTTTCTTCTCTCTAGTTGTCATGCAGAAATCTAAACCTCTCATAGAGTTTGTGAATTATATAAAATCAAATTCAAAAAGGACAACCCTTATCTTTGATGCATAGACATCTTGCCTTTCTACTCAAACCTCAAAAGATATTCTTGGAAACTAAATGATTATATATAATAGTCAATCCAATTTTGTCTGTATTTGAAAATTTCCTTAGTAGTTGATTATTTATTTTGGTATATAGGGTAAATTTTTGTTTTATTTGTGTGTGTGTGTGTGTGTTTTAACTCTAGTCTATTTTAAACATAATATTTTTCATCTACTGTCTTCACTTTTTATCACATTATTCTTTCTAATATAGAAACAATATGGGCTAACAATATGGACTAATATGTTTCTAATATAGAAACAATATGGAGGAACAACAATATGAACTAATCAGAGCTCCCAGGCACTAAACCACCAACAAAAGAGTACACATGGTGGGATTCATGGCTCCAGTTGCATATGTAGCAGAGGATGGCCTAGTTGGTCATCAATGGGAGGAACGGCCCTTGGTCCTGTGAAGGTTCTATGCCCCAGTGTATGGGAATGCCAGGGCCAGCAAGGAGGAGAGGGTGGGGTGGTGAGTAGGGGGAGGAGGAGGGAATAGGGTTCTTTTCAGAGGGGAAACCAGGAAAGGGGATATCATTTGAAATGGAAATAAAGAAAATATTTAATAAAAAACATAATATTTTT
The DNA here is from genome assembly GCF_008632895.1 of Mastomys coucha. Taxonomy (NCBI): domain Eukaryota; kingdom Metazoa; phylum Chordata; class Mammalia; order Rodentia; family Muridae; genus Mastomys; species Mastomys coucha. The sequence goes on from NW_022196902.1 coordinate 25,835,874, forward strand.
CATCTACTGTCTTCTCTTTTTTATCATATTATTCTTTTAATTATATATTTTCTTTCTATTTTAATCCTGAATTTCTCTAATCTAGCCACAATGTATTATTAGTAATGCCTGGCCACCTGATATGAAATTAGAAAACTGGGTAAAATATAAGACCATATATATATATATATATATATATATATACTATATAATATAGTGTATATATATATATATATATATATATATATATATATATATATATATATATATATTTGTTATCTGAGTATTGCTACTGCCATTGTCATAGTTAGGGTTACTGTTGATATAATGAAACACCATGACCAAAAGCAAGTTGTGGAGAAAGGGTTTATTTTTCTTATACTTCCACATATTAGTTCATCAATGAGGAAAGTCAGGGTAGGAATTTAAATAGAGCTAGAACCTCGGGTCAGGGGCTGATGCATAAGCCATGCAGGGGTGCTGCTTACTGGTTTGGCCATCATGGATTGCTCAGCTTGTTTTCTTAGAGAACCAAGAACTACCAGTCCCTAGGATGGCCCCACCCACCATGGTCTGGGCCTTTCTTAATTAATTGATAATTAAGAAAGTGCCTTAAAGGATTAACCACAGCTGGATATTGTGGAGGGATTTTGTCAATTGAAGATTTTTCTTTCTGAGGATTCTAATCTTAGTCAAGTTGTACAAGTAGCTGGCACAGCTATATCTGTTAGCTAAAAATTTCCCTCAAGCAATGAATAAATTGCTCTGTCCTAGATGCCAGTGTCAATCTTAAAATCCTTTAGTTGATTTTATGAGGTATATTGCATATTTAATTTCTGATTATTTTCAAGATTTATCAAGTAAATTTGTCTGCTCTTCTATCAAAATTCTGTCTTTCTGTTTTACAATTATCTTACTATATGTTTATCTTATATTTTATGAGTCTTGTAAGAGAAAATACTCTTTTTTATTTGATTCTCCCTATTGGTCTTGAGTAATTTTTTAAAATTGATAAACAAATGGAATAATATTTAATATTCATATTTGATCTGATTGAGTAGACAAAAAATGTCATATGCACATTAAGTTTTTATAAAATGAGTCTTCTTAATAAGGTTAAAATTAGAAGTATTTTAATCAATTTTATTGAACTGTGTCCTTAGAAGTGGGTTTTTTGGGGGGTACAGATAACATACTCCAAAGAATTTCAATATGTATATGAAGTTACTTTTCAGTAAATGAAATACTCAAGATTGTGCTAGAACAAAAAATTCAAACAACAAAACAGAATGGGACAATATATACTTTATTCTGTGGTAGCATGAGCCTGCTGTACTGGAGGGTAAAAATTAATCCTGGAGATAAAGTAGAAAAGAGAAGTATTACAGCATCGCAAAGTCCATGTGCATATTGCTGATTTCTACAGTTTGTGTGTCATTTTCAATTTATAAAGAAATAGAAAATCAGAAAACAAAGAAAAAGTTGTTTGAGTCTACTGTGGCAATGGAAATTAATGGCATTAATCAACAAGAATACACAAGATTAGTAATCTATGATATAAGGAATTATAACTAAATTATTACATGTAAGAAGCTTACAAAACAACCCCTTGACTGGACATCACATTGCTAAAGATATGTTTTGACAATTACACAACTTTCTATTTCTATTTTATTAAATATTTAAGCATACTATTCTCAATATTATAAATTACTGTGCCAAGTTTCTCTCAAGACAACTGAATTCATGGAAAGGGTATTTAATTTAATGCTGTTTTATTATAAGGTGTTCACACTTCCTCTATATCTTTTAAGTTTATTTGAAAAACATGTATGAATACTATAGCTACAGCATTTCCACTCCTCCATTTCCTCTTCTAAATCCTCTGTGTACTACTCCCTCACAAATTCATAACTTCATTAGTTGTTATTCCTCACACAGTCACATTCACACACACTCAAATAGGTATATATAAATACAGCTTGCTTAGTACATTTAGTGTTGCTTGTATGTGTATATATTTAGGACAGACTAGTTGAGATTAGATAGCCTATCGGGGGCTTGTTCCTAGCGTTGACTGATTCTTTTACTCCCAGCTGTCATCAATCAGACAGCTCTTCATCTCCTGCCTTATAAAATTTCCTTCATGCAACTGTGCTGTTGCTGTCCACATATTGTTTATGGAGCAATACTCTCAGGATTTAATGTGTTCCACTTCTTTGTCATAGATAGAAGGAACTATCCCATAGAAGGTTTCTCTGTCTGTCTGTCTGTCTGTTTGTTTACAGCCTTTCTATCCCCTCTTTTCCAAACAGTTCTCTGAGCCATATGTGTAGGTGCTGTGTTATAGATACAACAGTTGTGGCTGGGCACAGCATAGCCAATTATTAGCTGAATTTTGACCAGTTGCTGAGTTCTGTAATAGTCTTATTGATGCATAAAATAGCTTTTAAAAGAATTTCACGTATTTGTAGATATAAGAATAAGTATTTAGAATGCAGTTAGGGATATATTGGTTTAGGAAATTGGAAGTTTAGGTTTCCTCTAATTTTAAAGACCTTGCCAGTGACAATTGTCTACTCTCTTGAGACAGGCAAGAATTTTCTCCTCTAAACTAGCCCTTATTTTGAATCAGATCTATGTTTTTTTTTTTATTTTAACCTCAGAATTGAAGTGGTACTACATAACATTTTAGAATATCTTCCATTTTGGTCATTGTTCTGGTTTCTTGGAAATATAGTTTGCATAAGGCCATAGCGCAGTTTTAAATTAAGCCTTTTGTTGTATTGATCCTTTGTTTTCCTTTTGTTGTATTGATCCTTTGTTTTTTGAGTTCTTTCTATATTCTAAATATTAACCTTTTATCAGATGTTTAACTAGCAAGGATCTCTTTCAATCTATTGATTATTTCTTTTGCTATACAAATCCTTTAGAATTTTATGTGGTCTCACTTGTCAAACATTGACATTAATTCCTGAGCAAATAGATACTTTTCAAAAATTCCTACACATATATCTTGTTGGTGCTGCCTATGTATTCTCATGCTTCAGCATTTTAGATCTCACAATGAGGTCTTTGATCCATTAGCATTTTTTGATCAGGGTAATAGATATTGATATAGTTTCATTCTTAAACACTTAGTGTTCCCAGTATCCTTTATCAAAGATGCTCCCTTTTCTCTTGTGTACTTTTCTGGCATTATTTTTTTTCAAATTTCAAATTTCAAATAAATATATTCATCTTTAGGTTTTGTATTTTGGTCTGTTGATTGACATGCGTGTCTTTGTGACATTACCTTACTGATTTTATTACTATCATTTTGTAATATATATAGAAGTCTGGTAGAGTAATCACCCTCCCATCCCCAGCCTTGTCACTCAGGATTTTGTTGCTTGTCTGAAGTATTCTGTGGTTCCATTCCAGTCTGAGGACATCACTTTCTACTGAAGTAAAGAGTATTGTGAGGATTGTGATTGGAATTGTATTGAAATTCTAAAGTGCTCTTTAAAGGATAATTTTTTCACATTATTTTTACCAATATCTGATTATGGGAGAGCTTTCCATTTAGTGTCTTCTACACTTTATTTCCTTAGAGTCTCAAAGATTTAACTATAGAGGTCTTTAATCTGCTTGGTTAGGTCTACTGTTAAATTTTCATAAAGGTTATTAGGAATAAGAGTGTGTCAATGGTCTCTTTCTCTTAGATATTCCATGGTTATCATGATTGCTGCATGTATCTTTAGTATGCATGCTCTGTTTTTAATTTTTATAATATTCTTTGCTTAAATATTACAGTTAGCCTACTCTATTTTTAATCACTGGTGTTCTCTCTTCTCCTTGATTCTTCTACTAGTAAGCTTGCTTTCTAAGCCACCTGCTGAGTTTTCCATCCACTGTCTCCTCGAGTTCTCTTCAATAGTTCTTTCTATTGGCTGCAGCCAATTTTGATATTCTGATTTGTCTTTGCCTTTTCATTTAACCATATTTTTGTCTTTTCTTGTACAGAACTCAGGCTATCACCTTTAACTGAATTCCTTAAATTCTTTGATGAAGTTTATGACTGCTATGAAGTTATCTGCTTTATCTTTGGATACTTGTAGACAAATTTTAAAAAAAAATTTCTTTAAGACTTTGTTAATAGGCATCCTGCGTTGTCCATTAATTTTGCCTGGGATTTTTTGATCTGGGACCTGTGTGTTTGATGTAGGACTAGAGTCTACTTCAGTACAAGCTTGTGAAGGATTTGTGTGATCACAGGTAGACATGAGAGTTTGAAGATGGTACGGTCATACTTGATTATTAGGCACTTCACCAAAGGAAGATAGTTGAGTTTGTAAAGCTAGGCTTTAGAATTTAGAGTTCAGGCTCCCTCTTGGTGCTGTAGGAGTGGGTGTAGGACAAACCAGCACCCAGGACTGCTCTAGGTGCTTCACTTTATTTCCTTTCAATCTGAACAGTACTCAGTCCAACATTTTAGATGATATAATGTAGCCACACATGAATCTAGCAAAATAAAATAGAAAGAATGGAGACACATGAGTAATCACTAATTCGGGTAGTTTTTCTGATTTTTACATTTTTCAAAGTTAGGTGTATTGTGCAGTCTTTGTGCTCTGCATCCCACTTCAGTACTCTCTACTTCTCTTCTCTCCCATCATTTCCTCTTCTCTCTATGTGATATAACTAATTAACATTATCAATAAAATGCATTTGCCCAATTTTAATAACCCTGAAAACAAATTAAGATTTTAATTCTTTGAATAGCTCTTATATTGTGCTAACACACCTGTGAGCACAGGTAAGCCACCAATTCTGCTCAAATTCCTGGCCCAAGAGGGACCCTCCTAGAGCCACCAGTACACAGGAACCAAGGAACAGCCAGGAGCAGGATCCTTCCAGTTTCCATCTGCACCCTGTAGCTGAACCTGTTCCACAGCACTCCATATCCAAATTCCTCCAGAGAGAACTGGTCTCCCAGGAATACTGACACACAGGCTTGTGGGAGGGACAAGCCACAGGCAGAGACTGCAAGACAAGCTAATACCAGATATAACCAGATGGTGAGGGACAAGGGCAAGAACATAAGCAACAGAAACCAAGTCTATATGGTATCATCAGAAATTAGTTCTCCCACCACAGTGACCCCTGGATACACCAACATACCAGAAAAACAAAACTCTGATTTAAAATCACATCTCATGATGATGATGGGACTCTAAGAAGGACATAAATAAATCTCTCAAAGAAATACAGGAGAACACAGGTAAACAGCTAGAATCCTTTAAAGAGGAAACACAAAAATCCCTTAAAGAATGACAGGAAAAGACAATCAAACTGGTGAAGGAAATGAACAAAACCATCCAGGATCTAAAAATGGAAATAGAAACAATAAAGAAATCAGAAAGGGAGGCAACCCTGGAGTTAGAAAACCTAGGAAAGAAATCAGGAGTCATAGATGCAAGCACCACCAACAGAACACAAGAGATAGAAGAGAGAATCTCAGGGGCAGAAGAGACCAAAGCAAACATTGACACAACAGTCAAAGAAAAGGGAAAATGTAAAACGCTCCTAACCCAAAACATCCAGGAAATCCAGAACACAATAAGACCAAACCTAAGGATAATATGTACAGAAGAGAGTGAAGATTCCCAACTTAAAGGGCCAGTAACTATCTTCAACAAAATTATAAAAGAAAACTTCCCAAACCTAAACAAAAAGCTGCCCATGAACATACAAGAAGACTATAGAACACCAAATTGGATCAGAAAAGAAATTCCTCTTGTCACATACTAATCAAAACAACAAATGCACAAAACAAAGAATGAATGTTAAAAGCAGTGAGGGAAAAAGGTAAAGTGTCATATAAAGGAAGCCCTCTCAGAATTATACCAGACTTCTTGCCAGAGACTATAAAAGCCAGAAGATCCTGGGCACATGTCATATAGAACCTAAGAGAACAAAAATGCCAGCCCAGGCTACTATACCCAGCAAAATTCTCAATCACCATAGATGGAGAAACCAAGATATTCCATGTCAAAAACAAATTTACACAATCGTTCCATAAATCCAGCACTACAAGTGGTAATAGATGAAAAATGTCAACACAAGGAGGGAAATTACACCCCAGAAAAAGCAAGAAAGTAATATTCTTCCAACAAACCCACAAGAAGATAGCCACACAAGCATAAAAATAACAAAAAATAGCAGGAAGCAGGAATCACTATTCCTTAATATCTCTTAACATCAATGGACACAATTCCCCAATAGAAAGACATAGACTAACAGACTGGATACGTAAAGAGGACCCAGCATTTTGTTGCATACAGGAAATGTATCTCATTGTCAAAGAGAAACACTTCCTCAGAGTAAAATGCTAGAAAACAAATTTCCAAGCAAATGGTCCCAAGACACAAGCTGGAGTAGCCATTCTAATATTGAATAAAATAGACCTTAAATGAAAAGTTATCAAAAAAGGATAAGGAAGGAAAAACACACCAAGAACTCTCCATTCTGAACATCTATGCTCTAAATGCAAGGACACCCACATTCATAAAAGAAACTTTAGTAAATTTCAAGGAATACATTGCACCTCACACAATGAAAGTGGGAGAATTCCACACCCTGATCTCATCAATGGACAGATGATAGAAAGAAAAACTAAAAGGAGACACACTGAAAATAACAGAAGTTATGGGCGGAATGGATTTAACAGATATCTATGGAGCATTTCATCCTAAAACAAAAGAATATAACTTCTTCTCAGCACCTCATGGTACTTTCCCCAAAAATGACCATATAATCTGTGACAAAACAGGCCTCAACAGATACAAGAAAACTGAAATAATACCATGCACCCTATCAAATCACCACAGACTAAGGTTGGTCTTAAATACCAACAAAAACAACAGAAAGCACACATAAACATAGAAACTATACAATGCCCTACTCAATGATAATTTGATCAAGGAAGAAATAAAGAAAGAAATTAGAGGCTTTTTAGAATTTAATGAAAATGAAGGCACAATACACCCAAATTTATGGGACACAATGAAAGCAGTGCTAAGAGGAAAACTCAGCTCTGAGTGCCTCCAAAAAGTCAAGAAGGAAGACCAAACTGTGGATACTTCATTCCTTCTTAAAAGGAGGAACAACATACCCATGGAAGGAGTTGTAGAAACTAACTATGGAGCAGAGACTGAAGGAAGGACAATCCAGAGACTGCTCCAACTGGGAATCCTTCCCATCTTCAGTCATCAAACCCAGACACTATTGTGGATGCCAGCAAGTGCTGGCTGACAGGAGCCTGATATAGCTGTCTTCTGAGAGGCTCTGACAGTACCCGACTAATACAGAAGTAGAGGCTCACAGCCATCCATTGGACTGAGTTCAGGGTCCCCAATGAAGGAGCTAGAGAAAGGACCCAAGGAACCGAAGGGTCTGCAACCCCTTAGGATGAACAACAATATGAACTAACTAGTACCCTCAGAGCTCCCAGGGACTAAACCACCAACCAAAGAGTACACATGGTGGGACTCATGGCTCCACCAGCAGCATATGGAGCAGAGGATGGCCTAGTCAGTCATCAATGGGAGGAGAGGCCCTTGGCCCTGGGAAGGTTCTATGCCCCAGTGTAGGGGAATGCCAGGGCCAGGAAGTGGGAGAGGGTGGGTTGATGAGCAGGGCGAGTGGGGAAGGAACAGGGCTTTTGTTGGTTTTTTTTTTTCTTTTCTTTTCTTTTTTTTCAGAGAGGAAACTGGGAAAGAAGACATCATATCACATGTAAATAAAGAAAATATCTAATAAAAAAGAAGAAACTGGAGAGAGCATACACTGGCAGCTCAACAACACACCTGAAAGCTCTAGAACAAAAAGAAGCAAATATACTCCCAAGAGAGTAGAGGGCGGGAAATAATCAAAGTCAGGGCTGAAATCAACCAAGTAGATACAAAAAGAACTATACAAAGAATCAACAAAACCAGGAGCTGGTTCTTTGAGAAAATCAGCAGATTAGATAAACCCTTAGCCAGACTAACCAGAGGGCACAGAGACACTATCCAAATTCATTCTATGAAACCACAGTTACACTGTATATTCTCCCTTGGCGATGGAATGGTTTCTGTCTAATCAGAAACCTGTTACAATATCCTTTCATAGAAGACTTCATAAGAGAGTTTATTCTACTTCTATCAAGTTTAATGCTCCAAATAAATTTTAAAAACTGGTTGAGTGCATGTTACTTTTATACATATATATATATACACACACATATATATACATATATACATATATGTATATATATATATTTAAGAGGCATTTAATTATTATAAATTATGTTGACTTAAAAAGTGTCAATACTGAGTTGTATATTTTACAATAAATTTTATTAGTTTAGTAAAAAGGAAATTTAAAAAAGAAAAGGAAAATTATTGTGTTAAGGTTGACATATTTCTGAGATAATGTAAAGGTAAAAATATGAAAGTGTATAATACATCAGAAGGGGATGAGGATGGTAAAATGGATGGCTTTTTCATTTTCTTAGATTTCTTCTTTGAAGGGAGCAATAAACCTAAGATTATATATAATAACTAATAGTTTTTCTTCTGATATGTATTAATTTGGTTACCATAATAAAGAATTAACACTGGACTTATTGAGAGAGAGAGAGAGAGAGAGAGAGAGAGAGAGAGAGAGAGAGAGAGAAATTAATAGCATAAATATAGTGAGTTACTAATTTATTAAAAATATGCTTTTATTAGGTGTCCAGAAAAAATATCTAAAATGCCTTTGCTAGACAAATGTATTATTTTGGGGATTAGCTTGAATATGAAAATACTTTTACATGATTTCTATGCTTTGGTCTATTTTATTTTATTATTTTTATTTTTTTTTTGATCTCACTATGTATCTCAGGCTAGGCCCAAAGTCACAGAAAATTTACTGGCTCTGCCTCTGTCTCTTGAGTGCTGGGATTAAGGGCATGCACCACTCTGTCTCATGGTCTATTTTAAATATATATGTAAATATATAATATATGTATACATATATGTAAATAAGTTACATATGTTTATATAATTAATATTAAAATGAGCTAATTTAAAAAAACAAAAACAATGGCTCTAAACCTGTTTCCCCTATCTGTAGTTTTTTTTTCCTTTAATCTTTTTTACAGTCCAGTCGTTATTCCCCTCCTGTTCCACCCTCTGATTGTTCCTCATTCCATACCTCCTCCCCCAACTCCAAGAGGATGTCCACACACCCCCCATGCTTTGCCCACCCCACCTGATCTCCCCACTCCCTGGGGCCTCAGGTCTTTTTAGGGTTATGTGAGTCTTCTCTCAGTGGGGTCAGACCCAGCAATTCTCTGTTGTATATGTGTCGGAGGCCTCATATCTGCTGGTGTAAGTTGTCTGGTTTGTGGCTCAGTGTCTGAGAGATCTCCGGGGTCCAGGTTAGTAGAGACTGTTTCTCTTCCTATGGGGGTCACCCTCCATCTGAGCTTATGCCAGCTTTTCCCTAATTAAACCACAGGGGTCCCCAGCTTCTGTTAGTTGGTTGAGAGTAAGTATCTGAATCCAACTCTTTCAGCTGATTGTTGGGCCTCTAGTTAGGGCAGCCATCAGAAGCTTAGGAGCAATTTGTGCTGTTTTGACAACATCCGTCAAGCAGATATTAAGCCTACTTTTCAGTCTTCAGATACGTTTTCATAAAGTCTGAATGTTTTATAAATCCTCAATATATTTATTTTTTTTCTTTTTTAAGCTTTCATTTAAAGTTAGAAAGTCTTCTAACACATAATAAAAGTATAATGTATATACTTCAGTTTTACTTAATTCTGTTATTGAAGTTGCCAGATGTTTAAATGTAAAGAGTTTACTGTTTGAATATTTTAAAATAGAATTTCCAAATGGTTAAATTTAACAAACTTTGTTCAAATTGGACAAAATCACCACCTCAGTAACTTCAAGTTTTTTTCATTGCTTTACATACTTTAATTATATATATATATATATATATATATATATATATATATATATCAGTCTTAATTCATACATAATGATTCTGGTTGTATTAGTCAGGGTTTCTATTCCTGCACAACGCCATGACCAAGAAGCAAGTTGGGGAGGAAAGAGTTTATTCAGCTTACTTCCACATTGCTGTTATCACCAGAGGAGGTCAGGACTGGAACTCAGGCAGGTCAGGAAGCAGGAGCTGATGCAGAGGCCATGGAGAGATGTTCCTTACTGGCTTGCTTCTTCTGGCTTGCTCAGCCTGCTCTCTTATAGAACCCAAGACTTCCAGCCCAGGGATGGCACCACCCACAAGGAGCCCTACCCCCTTGATCACTAATTGAGAAAATGCCCCACAGCTGGATCTCATGGAGGCACTTCCCCAACTGAAGCTCCCTTCTCTGTGATAACTCCAGGCTGTGTCCAGTTGACACACAAAACCAGGCAGTACACTGGTCACATTTGTAGTCCTTATTTGAAGATTTACATGGTCATCTTCACCATGATGCTACAAAATGTTCTGTAGGCCAATAACTGTTTCAATATTCCTGAACAAGTAGAACTCAATGACTTTAAACCTTATGTAATAAAAACATTATTTGATTTATTCCAGAGTTGTGCTGTACCACATATGCATTGAGTTTATAGTAGTTACTAAAGTTTTTTGTTTCTTTTTTTGGTAATTCTGTAATACTTAGTACTAGATGTTTTAAATTACTTCTCTTTGTTATATCTATTTCTATCTCTCTCTATCTATATACATATGTGTATATCTATGTATGTCTATAATAGATATATATGCTAATTTATATAGCATATAAATTTATATAGCAGATAAATTAGCATATATAGCATATAATATACATATGCTAATTTATAATACTTGTATATTAAAAAGCAATATTGATGTATTCATATACTGTTGTACATATTTATATACTAATGATAATTTTATAATATACACTGATATATATTTTGTGTATTTATATACTACTTTATATACAAAATAGTAGCCTGTAGTCTGGGAAACAAATTTCCTTAGGTTCTTTGGTAATGACTGCTGAAGTTTTCCCTTTGTTTCCATATCTTTCAGCAAGTTCCATTGCCAAGATTGGCTCAGATCCTCTAAAACTAGTGAACGATGCTGTGGAGGAGACAACAGACTGGATCTATGGCTTCTTCTCTTTGCTATCTGACATCATCTCATCTGAAGGTGATGAAGATGATGAGGATGCAGATGAGGACATTGAAAAAGGTACCAAAAGTGCAAAGTTGTATCTGTTACATATAGAGTTGTATATGCAGTTGTATCTAACAGCTATGACTGGGTATTAGACACTCTTCACACTGACTTGCTGAGGGTTCAGCCCTAATGAGCAATTGGACGGACTAAACTAATATGAAGATACTTATTAGTAGAAAAATCACTCCAATAAGTCCCCAAATAGAGTGAATTGCTCTCCATTTGTTTTAGTCCTATAATTTACCTGCCATATAGAAAAGCTATCAAAATTAAGTGACACTTTCAGAGTGTCAGTATAGCAAAAAGTCTTAGTATAAATGACTATAAAACACAATATAGTGCTGACTTACACAGTTTTTTGATACAGAGTGGCTATTTTTCAAATACATCTTTAGGAGTATTGAAACAAAAACATTAAAACCAACAATCATGTGTTTGTACATGTAAGCCACATTAATAGTAGAATGGTGATAACTAATCTTAAAAAAGTCTAGTTAAAACATATATTGATGGAATCAAGTGGGGACATAGAATGGAAAGATATATTTTAAGTATTATACAAGCAAGCAGCTCACATTTAGTGAATAAAAGAAAATGGAGAAACAAGCTGTATATAAATTGGCATTTAGCGGGTTTACAAAGAAAGCCTGGTGATCCAATTTGTTATATAATATTTTTTAAAAAAATTAACGGTAACTGTCAGTCATCCAAGATTATCCACTCACTCTTACCCAACAGGACAATTCTGACAATTAAAACCCCTGTTATGACTATGTTGGAAATTGATTTCTGATTTGGCCCTGTAATCTCTTACAATAAGAAGAGAAAATTGAAATTAATATGGAGTATGAACTATAATATAATGCAGTAACTTGGAGCACTGCAACAATTTTATTGAATTCATAAAATGAAACCATCTCAAGTGAATATAGATAAAGAGGGAATGTACTGTGGAACTTCCATAGCAAAGTAAAGCAAGAATCATGATTATAGAAAGCAGTGGCTTGGAAAAAACTGAGTTCAACATGAGTAAATAGAAAATCTCCACTAGAGGTTATACTAATTTACCTTTTTTCCCCCCTTGGTTTAGGAGAAATAGAAGAACCACCCTTAAAAAGAAAAGGTTAGTTTGGCTCATTTTTCAACATTTTTTTTTCATTTTCTATAATACTGATTTTGAGCATAACTTTGGTATCTTCCATTTGTACTGTCTTAACATGTTTCAGAAAAGATGTTTGTTTTAACAACGAGAGTATGGAAACCTTATAATCAGAAAGTGCTGCTGCACATCTTCTAGTGAGCTGATCCAAGTGTTAGTCAGTTGCATTTTTATTGAAGGGCTTTGGCAGTCCATTTGTGTAGCTTTGTCTATAAACAGACCAATGTGAGTTGGGATTTTTTTCAATGACAGAATTCTGTGGCTGTGAAAATAGTTCAGAAGTTGATGGTGCCCATTAGACTTACTTTTATCTTATCAGATTTACTGAGTTTAAGCATTGAGTCTCTTTGTATGTCTGATTTTACTTGCATCTCTGGTGATGACAATGATACAAAATAGCCATTGGAGTGTGGAACATATAATCTTGGGGGCAACGTATATGACTAAGTGTATGTATTGGTCATTCCCCCCCCCAAAAAAATTGCCTAGGGTATGTGGATATGACGTTGAATGCTCTCTTGTAGTGAAAGCTAAGGATTTTCGTGACTAATCTTAGTTTGGGAGTGGAATGCTTTGTGGAAAATTTATACATCTTTGGCCCAAGTGCCTCAAAGAATCAAAGTTTTTTATAACCAAAGATATCAAACATCTCTGAAAATGTTGAGGAAACCCAAAGCTACAAACCTAAATACACTTGGTATGAGTGAAAACTAGCTAGTGCTTGATTCTACTGTGATGGTTAAGTTGCTCATATACATGCCTATTACAATACTCTTTGGTTATCTAATCAGGAGAAGTTACTTTCCAAAGACCAGGATGGATTCAGTAATGGGATCGAATATAATCAATTATTAAATAGTCTATTAATATGGATGAAATTTTGGATGCTATTCTGTGGCCTGTGTTGTTACATATAAATACCACTTAGGTCATTTCATGTTGTACCTAATGTCTTTGTATGCTTGAAACATATTAATTTTCAATTTCCAATTTTAAAATATTTAGCTTGTTTACAAAACATTCCATAATTAGTGTACAAGTTACTAAATCATGAGAAATTATTATTTTTTGGTTGTTATATTGTCCTTTTTTTAATTAATTTTTATTTTATTTACATTCCAAATGTTGCCCTGTCCTAGTACCCCCTCCCAGAGTTCTTCACCCACTGCCTCTGAAAGGGTGCTCTCTCTGCACCTACTCCCCACCATGTCCTTTCCCAAGAACATTCAGCCTCTACCACTGAGGACAGACAAGGCAGTCCTCTGTTATATATGTGCCAGGGCCTTCAGACCAGGCCATATATTCTCTTTGATTGCTGGCATAGTCTCTAGGAGCTCCTAGGGGTCTGAGTTAGTTAACACTGTTGTCTTCCTATGGGGTTGCCATCCCATTCAGGTCATTCAATGCTTCCCCTAATTCTTCCATAGAGGACCCAGACCTCAGTCCAATGGTTAGCTACAAGTATCTACCAGTCGGTTGCTGGTAGAGCCTCTTAGAGAACAGCTTTGCTAGGCCCCTGTCTGCAAGCATTGGTAATAGTGTCAGGGTTTGGTGCTCATTAAAGGCAGGTTAAACAAACATGCTGAGTAAACAGCAGGATATCAGTAAGACTTAGGTGATCTTAAAGCATAGTATGAACTAGACTGTGAGATCCAGGAAAAGTTCAGTTCTCTTCTAATGTAAGAGACGTTTTCATATAATTATATTGCCACACCTCTTTATGTGCTCACCATCCATGCCTCTACCTCTGTCTCAAATAATCCATTGTATTATATATGTCCTTTTTTTCTCTTCTAATTGCCTGTTAATAAAAACACATCCAGCATGTGTGTTCGTTGCAGAACCTTTCTCATTAGAGTATTGCTTCCTTCCTTCCTTCCTTCTTCCCTCCCTCCTTCCCTCCCTCCCTCCCCTTCTCTCTTTCTTTCCTTCTTTCTTTCCTTCTTTCTTTCTTTCTTTCTTTCTTTCTTTCTTCCTTTCTTTCTTCCTTTCCTTCTTTTTTTATTATGTAGTTCTCTAAAAAATTTACCTATGAGAGCCAAATAGTACATACAGCTAAATGTTCTGGCCCTTGATTCTCTAGAACTGTTGTTCTTTTCAGCAGTTTTCTTACTCAGGAGTGTGAACTGTGGATATGTCACACTTTACATTCCTTGGAGCATGCGATTGCAGAGAGATGTAAAAGGAACCAGCACCATGCATATACTTTCTTAAAACGTGTCCATCTGAAAATACAATAATGTTTTGTTACCAATAAGTCAATTTTACATGATAAAGAAAAAATTTTTTGTATATTTCAGTGCTGAGAGTAGAGACATACATGACTGTGTCCAGTTGCTAGTGTCAGAAAAAGATCAAATAATTGAATATTGATTTGGTTTGTCTCATTTTTGTAACATAATGCTAAAATAAAATTATCATAGTTGATTCATATGACTATAATATTTATATATCAGTGTCCCATTTTTATATGAATCACAAGAATATTGCTCTTTCATTTCTCTAAAGTTTTAAATTAAAACATTCATAATTACAAACAATAAGATTATATATGCATATTTTCACAAAACACAAAATTAATTTCAGCAATAATTTTATTGGTAAGAATAGCTTACATGGACAATATTCCAAATTACTGATAATCAACTCTAAAATAAAATAAATGTAATTAAAGAAAGCATATTACATAACACAAGAGAACATACAATAGTATTAAAAATTCACAATACATTTATTTCCATTACTGGGCCTATTATAGAAGGTTCAATTGTTGGAAAGCATTAATCATATCTAATGGAGAGACTGATAAAGTTACCTTGTTTTCTGAATATTCACAAAATAAATGATTCTGGAGCCAATGCATTGAAAATTATATGAATTTTTGTTTTTATTTCAATAAAACAGAAAGAGTAAGCAAGCAATTACTTAACTCAAAGATGATTAATTTCTTAGCCAGGGGTGTTAGCATATAGCTATAATACTGGACCTCTGGTGTTGGGGGCATTTTCAGTTCTAACCTACTCTGTTTTTGAGACAGGACCTGCCTATCTCAAGAGAGAAATAATTAAATAAAATTATTGTTATACCTAATGTCATCTTGATAATGCTAGGAAAGAGGTCAAAATATAATAAAATAGAAATGATTTGTTATATGCATAAATGTCTATGCTTATTTATGGATATAAATATGTAGACATATATAAGATTATAGGCATATAAAGTTAGATGTACATAAGGATTCTTATCCATATTTTCAAAAGTAAAGACAAAGGTTTACATTCATTGATAAGACATTCCATTTAAGCTATAATCCATAAATCAGATTTATTCTATAAAATCATGAGCTATTTTTAAAATGTTTTATTTTACTTTTAAATTTTACTTTAAAAATTGTGTGTGTGTTGTGTGTATGTTGTGTGTGTTTGTGTGTGTATGTGAGATGGAGAGAAAGCAAGAGAGAGAGGGGAGACGAGAGAGAGAGAGAGAGAGAGAGAGAGAGAGAGAGAGAGAGAGAAATTACACCCTCAGAGAACAGAAGAGGGTTAGAGGGTCACAGGTCTCTTGAGGCTGGTGTTACACTTGGTTATGAGCTGCCTGGCACAGGTACTTGGAAGTACACTAGATTACTATGTGTAAAAGCAGTTAATGCTCACTCACGGATGAGTCCCCTCTAAAGATCTTGTTATCTAATTTTACAGTCTCATTACTCTCATAAGGAAACAGAATTTGATATTTCATTTTCAATACAAACCATAAATATTTGCAATATGTTTTATATACAGAGGTTAATATACTTGATGTTCTATAGAAAATATATTAAATAATTAACTATATATAATTTTTGTAAACTTTATGATGTAATCTTTAAATATTCTGAAAATAAAATTCTAATGCCATTCAATAAGTTATTTGAGAATAGAGTGAAAAATGTAAAAAAAATTTCCAAATGTTAAAAAGTAATTTTAAAATTATATTTTACAAATATAGTATTTAACACTTAATTTAATACTTTAATTAACTTTTAAAGGTAGTAGCACAGTAGTTTTATTTACATTTTAATATCTGGAATTTTTTTTAGAACAGTTCTTGCTGTTTAGTGTGGATGACCTCATCCCCTTCTCTACATCCGCATCTCTACGTCCACGATGCTCAGGTGCTAGGCGCATCCTAACAGTCTCCTCAGGTGCTAGGCGCATCCTAACAGTCTCCTCAGGTGCTAGGCGCATCCTAACAGTCTCCTCAGGTGCTAGGCGCATCCTAACAGTCTCCTCAGGTGCTAGGCGCATCCTAACAGTCTCCTCAGGTGCTAGGCGCATCCTAACAGTCTCCTCAGGTGCTAGGCGCATCCTAACAGTCTCCTCAGGTGCTAGGCGCATCCTAACAGTCTCCTCTCACTAAAGTTCAACATTCGCATCAATCATTAATATGTAATACTTATAACTTTTAAGTGTATTCTAAGTGTGGGAAGGAATGCAGTTTTTAAAAGCATTCTACAATTTTAAAGGAAAACAAAAAGAGAAGATGACTACAGAGGCATAGAGGTGTTTAGCTTCCTGGAAGACCCTACAGTTCTGAGAGAGCTCCACATACTACACACTAGTCTACTGTCCCCTCTGCATAGTCACTATTACAGAGCACCAATAGCCTGTGATTAAGGTAGTCATCAAGTTTAAGTTTCCCTGTTGCTTTTTCAGGTGCCGTCAATATTTCAAGCAATAAGCTAGGTCACTAGACCATTTGTCTGCTTCTTTACAATATCTTCAAAAGTTAGTGTAGAAAATTTCTTAAAAATTTCTGTATCTACAGCGAAATTCTTTTTCTTAATTTTTATTAGATATTTTCTTTATTTACATGTCATATGATATCTCCTTTCCCAGTTTCCCCTCTGAAACAAATAAAATAAAATAAAATAAAAACAAAAACAAAAACAAACCCCTGTTCCCTCCCCCCTTCCCCTACTGGCCACCTTACCCTCTCCTGCTTACTGGCCCTGGCATTCCCCTACACTGGGGCATAGAACCTTCATAGGGGCAAGGGCCTCTCCTCCCACTGATGACCGACTAGGCCATCCTCTGCTATACACATGCTGCTGGAGCCATTAGTTTGCCTTACAAATAGCCAGTCCAATAGAACTTAGTATATCTTATTAACCAGTAACTTAAAACTAGTACTTATTTTTTACAACACCACCAAAGACCATGATGAAGAGACTGATGAATAAATGGGGAAAATAGATTGTAATTAAGATAGAGTATTATAGAGTTACATGATTCACATTGATGCAGTCAAAGATTTATCTTACTGGACTATTTTTTTGTGCAAATATTTTAATACTTTAATTTTTTTCAAATTTATATTTATAATAAGTCTTAATCAGCACAAGAGCTGGGCAGATAGCTATCCTCTTTGCTATTATGTCTATTTCCCAACCAATAATCCTGTCCTATGATTTGCCATGTTTCATATGAGTTGCTGCTTTTAACTCCAATTACCCACCCCACATGACCATTATTTTATGACACCCCTAACCCATGGTGGCTTTCTGCTCTATCTTTTTTTAAATTGGACATTTTATTACATTCCAAATGTTAACCCCTTTCCCAGTTTCCCCTCTGCAAAACCCTATCCCATCACCCTTAACCCTGCTTCTATGAGACAGCTCCCCCACCTACCCACTCCTGCCTCACCTCCCTAGCATTCCTCTGCACAGGAGCATCAAGCCTTCACAGGACCAAGGAAACATCTCTAAGTCCAAGTTAAAACCATACCATATGATACAGGAATAGGGAGTGTTGAGGAGAGAATGGAGAGGAGGAGGAAAAAGAGGAGAGGAGGAAGAAGAAACCAGTCATCATAAGGAATTGGTACCTTAGTAATTCTCCATATTTTTCAAAGGTGAATTATTGTTTTATAGCTAATAGAATTTTTCATATCCCTGAACTAATGTTTAAGGTAAACAGAAAAATATAACTCTTTAGCATGTCTAGTTTTAAATTTTCTTCTAACACTTTGAAGCACAATCTAATAGAAACATTTATCTTCCTTTTTCAGTTCATTCTTACTTAAACTTTTGTCTATAATACATCTGCATATGAGTGATCATTATAACATTTATGACTTTTCAAATATGTAGTTTTAGAAAATAATGATAGTCTTTTGACAGGAAGTTACTTTTTTATTGCTTTTCCTTGACATCTAATTTTAACGTTGAGAAAGGATAATTATATTCTTTCGGAGCTAAGCCTATTCACAGTTCTGTAAAGGAAAAACTGGTCTTCGCTTTTAGGAGCACAGTGACCTTATGGACCACACACTCATTGTTCTCATTCAGAGAGAGCACCAGCAACCCTCAAAATTGTGTATAATTTCCCTGATTTTTGTATTGTTTACTTTCCTCAGTGCTGTCACAAATACCTGACAAGAGTCAACTTGTGAGAGGGAGGAACTTAAAGTGATGCGGAATCATTAGCAGGGAAGACATCATGGTAGTAGTGAGAGGTGGCTGATCAGAATGCATCCACAGCAAGTAATCATAAGGAGACCCTTGTGTCTAGAGAAATAAGTTACACTTTCTGTAGAGATGCAAATTGTCCTACAGCCCCCAAATTGGAGAGAGCTACCCACTAGGTTAAAACTTAATTCACTTACTGTCTTTTTAAAAAATTGATATCTACAATAGTGATTTGATGTCAGAGTACGTGAGGAGGATCCAGAAAATATCAACATGAAGACATTATATCCCCACTATGTAGAAGACTGTATCTCAATGTTGGTAATAAGATAGCCATATAAGTTAACTTGCCACTTCTATTGTGCCCATGTTTATTAGTAGATTGTGTGTTTATACTAGATTGAACACTAAGTGTCAAAAAATCTAGGGCACCAGGAAAGGAAGTAGAAATCTTGTTATAAGTTATGGAAATAGGAATCTTGTTACAAGTTATGATCTAGCAATATCGTTAAATGAATTCTTCTTTTTATTGGATATTTTATTTATTTGCATTTCAAATGTTATTCCCTTTCTAGTTTTCCCCTCTGGAAAACCCATATCCCATCCTCTCTCCCCCTGCTTCTATAAGGGTGCTCCCCTACCCATCCATCCACCCACCCACTCCTGCCTTCCCTCCCTCATATTCCCCTACACTGGGGCATCGAGCCTTCAGAGGACCAAGAGCTTCTCCTCCCATTGATGCCCGACAAGGCCATCCTCAGCTACATATGTTGCTGGAGTCATGGATCACTCCATGTGTATTCTTTGGTTGGTGGTCTAGTCCCTGGGAGCTCTAGGGATGTCTGATTGGTTGTTATTGTTGATATTGGTTGATATAGGGTTGAAAATGCCTTCAGATCCTCCAGTCCTTTAACTTCTAAATCAAAATTCAGCTGTAGACTTGCTTCATGTTGTCCTTCAGACTGTGTCTAGAATGTTCTGCAGTGCTTGTTTCCTTCTTTTCTCAACACTGATGATAGCAAAAACCACAGTAGGAAAAAGTGAAGAAAACTGATGGCAGGTTGTAAATGGAAAAAGAAAAGAGTCTAAGAAGTTTGAGGCCAGAGAAACAATGACTTTCCCATTTACTTCAGATGCAATGAACTCTACATGTCAGAATTAAAGAGTGTGTTAGTTATTTTGTGTGAAAAAAATTTAATTCCAATTGAAATAGATTTGAATGAAAGTCTTCCTTAGATAAAAAGATAGAGTCTACAACTTGTGAAGTCCCAGCAGCTTCTAGAATGGAGTGGGACATATTTTATAAGAAACAAAACTGCATTGCTGAAGAGCATTGTCTTCATGCTTAGTTTAATTAATAGTCTGGCCATCTTTTTCATCTCCTGCAGTTATGGTCCTCAGATGCCTGTGGTCCAGACCATTTTAGCCAGTGACTCAAGAGGAAAACTTTTTATTTTTATCTCAAATGCTTCTTCTAAGAAACATGTCTAGACTGTCATCGATCTGGACTAAGTAGCAACACTCTTTTTTTTTTTTATGACATTCCACACATTTATTGTTTCTTGGTAACCACCAATTTTATTGTTCTGAACTTGAATTCAATAATTTTTTAAGGTCGTTAATTTTTTATTAGATATTTTCTTTATTTACGTGTCATACGATATCTCCTTTCCCAGTTTCCCCTCCAAAGGGGGAAAAAAAACGATAACAAGAACAAACCCACTTGGGCTCCTTTCGGTCTGTCTGGGCTGGGGTCCAGAGCAGACCTTGGGCACAAGCTCTGCGCCAGTCCCACAACACCAAGAGGAAGCTCCACTCCCAGGCATTCTGACACACCCAGGATCAGAGGTGAGCAGGAACCAACATCTGTCCCAACACTGGGAGTAACTGGGACCTGCAGGACCAGGCACACAGGAACTCCGCCAGCCCAGTGACTCGGATTCCTTCCGGTCTGTCTGGGCTGGGGTCCAGAGCAGACCTTGGGCTCAAGCTCTGCAGCCAGTCCCACAACACCCAGAGAAAGCTCCATTCCCAGGCATTCTGACACACCCAGGATCAGAACTGTTATACCCTGAGGAGGAACCACTGCTGCAGAACCAGATGCAGGAACATCATTTCCATAGAAGATGAAGACCTGAAGCAAGGCTGTGATGGCCAGGTATTTATGCAGTCTCAGAAACCAGAAAGAAGCCTTAAGCCAGACCAATGACTCATGGCCATGAGTCTTTGCATGTAGAGCTGGGTAGGCAAATAAATACATTGAATGACACATTGGAGTTTCCAATGCCACTAAGACAAACAATTTGCAATAGAGGAGTGGGAAAGATGGAGGAATTGAGAGGTGGAGAGAGTCTGACACATCTCCACATGGTACTCAAGCTACCACAAGAGCCCATGTTAGAGTGTATGGTCTATACTGCTGCCTAAAGTGATGTTGATGTCTGTGGCCCCGGAGATGCCATCTAAGGTCATGTCTGGGTCCATGGTCCTACTGCAGGGCCATGTCTAGGTCCATGGCCCCGTGGCCAAACACCATATGATGTCTATGGTGCATGCTGCCACCAGCAGCCATGTCTGTGTCTGTGTTGATGTCCATGACCCATGAAGATCTCCATGAGCTGGACTGCCATTAGGGACCATGTTTGTGTCCATGGCCAGTGCTGAGGCAGAGGGCCTTAGTAGTGTCTGTGGTTTATCTGTCACCTGAGATCATGCTGAGGCCCATGTTGATCTGTAGTGCTGCAAGGAGCCATGTCTTGATTCTTGGTCTTGCTACAGCAGGGAGCAGAGCTGATGTCTGTGGTCCCACCAAACACTATGCATATGTTCTTGGTCTCTCTGCCTCAGCCTAAAGCCATGTTTCTGTCTGTGGCTGGTACTGCCAGCAAAGACCATGCTGACATCTCTGATGCATCCTGACTCGAGGCCAGGTGGATAGCTGTGCTCTGTGCTACTGCCCGATACCATGTAGAAGGCTTCTATCCATGTTCCTGCTGACTGTAAGGTGCAATGAAGTTTCTTCTGCAGAGGTATTGATGACTGAAGACTCATAGTTAGAAAAAGAGACATGGAAGGTTTCTGTGACAACCTGCACCCCAGTCCCACCCCCTAAAAAGTAACAAACTAAACAGAAAGCCATCAAAGAGAACTCTTTAAGTTTGTGGCATGGATACTAAAGCATAGCTCTCCAGAAGAGAAGGCTACTGGTAAGGGTGGGGTATGGAAGGATTTATTTTTCTTCAAGGGTAGGCCACTGGGAGTTTGGCCATGCTCCAGTACTATATAGACACCACAAATTGAAGCTGGTTTTTCTTGTTGTTGCTGTTTTTATCTTTTGGGTGGAAGGGCTAGAAGAGTTGGGGAACAAACTTGGGATTACTCAGAGGTAAGAGTGATCAGGGTGTATTATGTGAAATTCCCAAATAATCAATAAACATATTCTGCTTAAATTAAAAAAAAAAGAACAAACCCCTGATCCCTCCCCCTCCCCCTTCTCTCCACCCTACCCTCTCCTGCTTACTGGCCCTGGCATTCCCCTACACTGGGCAGAGTCTAACTATGGAGCAGAGACTGAAGGAAGGACAATCCAGCCTGATATAGCTGTCTCCTGAGAGAGGCTCTGACAGTACCCGACTAATACAGAAGTAGAGGCTCACAGCCATCCATTGAACTGAGTACAGGGTCCCCAATGAAGGAGCTAGAGAAAGAACCCAAGGAGCTGAAGGGTTGCAGCTCCTTAGGATGAACAACAATATGAACTAACTAGTACCCTCAGAACTCCCAGGGAATAAACCACCAACCAAAGTCGGTCATCAGTAGCAACACTCTTGTTGGATCTGATCAATTGCCAAAACCAAAATAAAGTAACAACAATGAAACTGGAGCAGCACATAATCTGTGAACATCTGGGATCACCTTGGAAGCAGAGGACAGATGACAGGACAGCATCATCTCAGCCACCTGTACTGAGATGGAAATGGTGTGGTCATAATGGTTTCTCACAGGAAAGCCACATGTTTGCTCATTATCACAGACTACCTTCTACATTATGAAATCAGCATCTCCAAGCAAAGTCTTAAATAGATTACTTAGTGAGTGGAAGAGAGTATAGGTGGAGACAGAATACTAAATGCCACTAACAATTCTATGATTTTCATGGGTTACCAAAATGCCAGTTGACTGTCTGGAGTTGTAGAATACAACTCAGAGCCAGTAGGCTTTTCCTTTGAATGTGCATACTGATTAAAATATGAATTATATATCTTGATAAATATGCCTTTTTAAAAAGTGATGTAAATAGCTATATATTTAGCTCCACTTCTTCAGTAAAAGGTATTTTATTGTTGTTGTTTTATTGTTTGTTGGTTGGTTTTGGTTGGTTTTGGCTTTGTTTTTGTTTTTTTGTTTGTTTGTTTGGTTGGTTGGTTGGTTTTATTTTTGATCTTTCAGTATGTTTCTGAAAGCTCCCAAGGGTAAGAACTACTGCCATTTAACAGAGTCATTCCATAGACAAGGAATTTTGTGTATTTTTAAGCCAATGATGGAACACATTGAGGGTAAGTATTTTCCTCTTGAGTCACTAGCTAAAATGGTCTGGACCTCAGCCTTCTGAGGACCATAATTGCAGAAGAAAAAGCCAGCTGGACTATCTCACCTTGTATCATAAGAACTGTTTATAACTTACTGAGGAAAAATAAAACAAAATGAATGAATGATAACATAGAAACTTAATTAATGCTGATGTCACTTGGGTCCAGTTCACTAGAATTAATGATAGTTAATGTTCTTCAGCTGAGCATTTCACATGTGTAAACATTGAGATAAACCCCACTCAATAGAAGTAAGAAGTGTTTCTATTAGGGTATCTGTGTACTTTACATGGTATATTTAAGGCACTTAGACCCAGTGACTCTTGGTTCTCATACTTGTGAAACAAAGGTGTTAGATTTACTAATATTCAGTCTAGTTCATTTGCAGCTAAGATACTTTCTGACTCAGATTAAATCATGATGTTCATCCAGGAAAAAAAAAAACTCTCACATTGAAAAATATGATCCAAGGACAACAATTTGAACATCATCTGGAAGCCATTTAGATATTTATATCCATCTCAGTTGACTAAGTGAGAATCTGAATTTTCAGAAGTTTCTCAAACAGTTCATATCCACTTTAAGACTTGAGAAACATTGATCTGGACAGCAATTCTGCTCCCAACAGTGGCTCTGAAGTTACCTCAGAGCTTATTTAAATTGTAGATCCTCTATATTTCCTCACTGTGGGAAACTAATTTAATTTGACTGTATCTTAGGATGTGTTTTAAAATCTCCCTAGATGACTTGGATAAACAGCCATATTGATCTAGTACAGGGTATCATGAATTTTATGAAGCACATATACTACCCCAGCCAGAACCTCATTCATGTCTCCCAACTCCATCAGTGTTTATCTAATAAACGGTATTATTTGTAATCACTTCCATCTGTCTGGTTGGTTGTATATTGGCAATGGTGCTTCATTTAGTAGTTAGAGAAAATAAAGTCCCAAAGTGGAAAAATGCATTAACCTGAGATTATAGATTTTATGATAAAGAGAGGGGAAAATAGTAGATAAATTGATAAGCATTTCAATATAGTTAATTTCTAAAAACCATTAGTATGCAATGGTGAAACAATTATTTTTCCAGAAAAAAGTTTAGCTTAACTTCCAAAGTAATAAAATATAACAAAATAAGACTCAAATTGCTTTACATTCATAAGTTTGAACATCCCTGAGGAATTCTCTGGGATATCTGCCTACTACTATTTCTAGTATCGACTCACTTAATTATAGACAGTGGTGATTTAAGGATGAGAAAGACCTCTGTGTGCTCTTCATTATTGGTGGAAGGTATACTTTCCTGAAAAATAATTCTTGATACAGCTGGAAAAGTATTATATATATACATATATGTATGTATGTATATATATATATATATATATATATATATATAATTTACTATGTTATAATTGTTAAGATTTCAGGAAAGTAGTTTCTTTTAGAATTATTTCATAGGCAGTAAATAGAATACTAGATTTGCTTAGTCATTTATCAAAATTAATCCTTAGTGGCCTAATAAAATTGGAAAAATCTTACATATAGTAATTGAATGTTCCTATAATTAATACTTTAATAGTAAAAGAAGAGAGAATTTAAGAAAGTATTTTATTTTATCTGGTTCTTGAGATAAAAAATAAAAAACAGTATAAAAACATTCAATGAAATTTTAAATCTTCAAAACAATTTAATACATTTTTTGTTATCTTAAATCAAGATAGTTGCCTTGGTAACAGATGTAAGAAATCTTGAATTGATAGAATTTTTAATTTGTTAACATTGTCTCAGTATCCTAAATAAAGAATACATTTTTAAATCTGGCCACATAAGACTCAGACAAGATTAAAACACAGGACCCCAAATAAGCTTTGCTATGATCATAAATAGGTGAAAATAACTTACTATATGCAAGACTGTGTGAAACATTATAAAATAACTTAGAGAACTGACTACAAATAATGATTAATTTAATTTAATTAAAAATATCATTTGATAAGATCTATTTTCATTAATGTAGTCCTATTAATTTTTAATTCTGTCAGTCTTATTATTTTTGCTACCTGTGGATTCAGTTCCCAATTTCATAGATCTCAAGATTAGAAAACCTTAAGAGAACTCTCCTGGCATGATGATTGTCTTTGGCATTAAGTTCTGAATCAACAAAACAAACAACAGAACTAAGGATTATATCAAGCTGGATTGTCAAACCAAATTTATATAATTTGAAAGTTTCTAATTACTGGCTAATTTGGTATGCCAATGGGACATACAGCATATATTGTGAGACTTAAAAGTTGCTCAGGACACCGAAAAGTATATCTTAAACCTGCCATGGGTTCTCTAAAATCTATATTTATTTTCTTAGATGAAGAGCATAAATACATTTACCAAATGCATGGATTTTACAATTTATACATATAAAACACATGCATAAATATTATTAGATCAAAGACATTGTGAAAGCCAAAGAAGTGCTTGCTGACAGGAGCCTGATATAGCTGTCTCCTGAGAGGCTCTGCTGGAGTCTGAGGACTACAGAGGTGGAGGCTTGCAGCCAACCATTGAACTGATCACAGGGTCCCCAATGGAGAAGTTAGATAAAGGACTGAAGGAGCTGAAGGGATTTGCAACCCCATAGGAAGAACAACAGTATCAATCAACCAGACACCCCTTTGCCTCCACCCCCCCATTCCCGCACTCCCCCAGCTCCCCCCACCCCCCGTCAGAGCTCCCAGGGGCTAAACCACTAACTAAAGAGTACACATGGAGTGACTCATGGCTCCAGCCACATATGTAGCAGAGGATGGCTTTGTGGGACATCAGTTGGAGGAGAGGCCTTTGGTCCTGTGAAGGCTAGATGCTCCAGTGAAGAGGATTGCAAGGGTGGGGAGGTAGGAGTAGGTGGGTAGGTGGGGGTGCTCCCTCATAGAAGCATGAGGAGGGACGGGATAGCGGGTTTCTGGGGTGGACATGGAGGAAGGGGATAACATTTGAAATGTAAATAAATAAAATATCCAATAAAAAATGACTAAGCAAAAAATAAAAAAATGAAATAAAATTCACTAGTAAAATCCAGAGCACAAAATGAAGACTGATTTAGGGACATTTGAAATTTAGTGACCCTTCCTTTAAACTTGGTGAACACACAAACCTAATTTAAAACCTTGTCTCGAGTTTTAGTCTTTTTTATTTTTCTGTTGTATGGACATGCTGTTTTAATATTTAACATTTTATTATATATATAATATTTTTATAAACTTACTTTCACTATAGTATTATGAAATTTGTTTAATTAATTAAAAGTTTAATTAATTAAATTAATTTCATTAACATATATGTATTCATTGCAAAGGAAAATGTTAAAACTATGTTGTGGGAAATACTTTTGAAAAGTGTTTAAGTTTACTTTCAGTTACTTTATTTTATGTCCATAAACAGTACAATTTTGTGACAATTTTCAGCATTTGTAAAATATACATTTGTACTATATATATAATAAATATGTATTTATATTTCTATAAATTTTTCCAGCTTATAATATTTTAATGAATATTTATAAGAATTAATTCTTAGCAAATATATTACAGAATTAGTTACCATATGCATATCCAGGACTTGCTGCAGTGGGAGTACTAGGTTCTGATGAAGCCAAGTAGTCTTGGTTTCTGTTGGTAGGATTCTTGCGTTTGCCTTTCGCCATCTCTTGATTTTTGGTGTTAGATGTTCTTAGTATCTCTGACTAGAGCTTGTCCTGTCCCTGCCGCCCTGCAAGTCCCCTGCAACCTGTGGGGCCTGTGCCTCCTGGCTGGCTGCTCTGGTCTTTGAAACTCACTGGAGAGAAAATGGCGGATCTCACCCTAGTCTCTGGGGGGTAAGGCGCTCCCTGGAGGTTGGCCTTCCACTTGCAGGGAAGGGGCAGAGAAGGTCACTGATCTAGAGTTATCTCCTTAAGGAAGGTTAGAGAGAGAATATTTGCTCAGATGCCTTTCTGATCCTTGAGTGGTATTCTTTTTACAAAAGAATTAACACACTTTACAATAGAGTTTAGTACAATACATTCATGCATGCAATGTAAATCATACGCATTTTCTCTTCATCTTAGCACCACTCTCAATTCTTAGTAATATCTATCTGTCTTAGTTAGGGTGTCCATTGCTGTAACTAACACCATGATCAAGACAACTCTTAGCACAACATTTAATTGGAACTGGCTTATAGGTTCTGAGGTTTAGTCTGTTATCATCATAACAGGAAGAATGGCAGTGTCCAGGCAGGCATGGTGGAGGAGGAGCAGAGCTAAGAGTTCTACATCTTGTTCAAAAGGCAAGGAGGAGAAGACTGATTCTTCCATAGTGACATACTTCTTCCAAAAAGGCCACACCTCGCAACAGAACCATTCCCTATGAGCCAAGCATATACAAACCATCACACTACCCTACTCAGATTGAAGTTTCAATTTATAGGAATGAAAATGGAAAATACTTAGCTGCCAAGTACTGGCTTATCTTCTTTATACTATTTCTATGTGTATCTCACTCATTTTGCTGCAAATAATGGGGTTTTGTTTCTTTTTATGTCTGAGTAGTCATTTCTGTGTCTCTAAGAAACATATGCAAATTACCAAGCAGAGTATATTCCTGTGAGTGGGTCCTGATTGCTGTTCTTGATTGTAGGTTTTGAGATAGATCTCCATGTTTTTCCCCTCTAGGATGGACTGTGGCTAACTTCTCTGTAGGTTATAGTACTAAAAATGAGGTTTAATTTTTATGTTTTAATGACATCTAATTGAAAACACACAGCTAACTGGAGCCAGAGCAGTTCCTGTTGATGCTTCTTTAGTCTGATCTGTGGTGAACAAACGTCTATTAAACTGCTCTGCAGGGAAGTCTGTTATGGACCAGGGTAGAGTATCCAGTGTTAGAAACTGTCACTTTATATATAATATACCTTAGGCTAGGCATGTTGGGTGTGTTTATACAGGCAGATAGCTTTCAGTAGAAAACCCCACAGAAGAGGGGCTCTTTATCCACCCATAAAGGAAAGGATGAAACAGTTTCAGAACTGTTTCTTTATTCATTTGCATGGCCTACAGGCAGAATATCCACATGCATCCATCACGTGGACACACTAATCTAAAGGGAAATAAAATATCGTCAATAATCCCTTTATATGATTTTCATATGAAATGAGTATAATATTTAATATAAATTTTTATTTTAAAAGTCTCATTCTCTCTTTGTTTCCAACTAATACTTTCTAGGAACAATAAACATCTAGTGAAATTACTTGTTTTACATATTTGGAGACTATTTCAAACATTTAGCCTTTACCTAATTTTAATGACTTGGATGATAACCAAGTTTCAATCTTCTGTAAAGCTTCTATTGATTTGGATGAGAAGAAGAAAGCAGGAAGTTGACAGAAAAGAAACTCAAATTTGTTTTTAATCAGCTCATTGAAAGAGTTTTACCTCTGTGATTGCCCTACCATTTAAAAATGGACATTTGTTCCCCTGAGGACTAGAGAAGCATTCTCTTGTATGACCATAGTGGGAGCCATGTATATCATTTTAACCCTTCTGAATAACTAGATTCCGAAAGGAAAAAAATAAAAATTTCAAATTAATTTTAATAGTATCTAATCCAATATCTCATTCAGACCTCAAATAAAGAAACCCACTCAGAAGATTATGAAGAACCATTTATATGTTAGATGTCTTCTCAGGGGTCTTTTACAGAGAATAAGAGAGGAGAACCATAGGCAGAACTCTGTCTTTTCCAGGAAAACCAAGATTTATTTCTACAGTTTTCCAGTCTAGTCAAACTGCTCAGAACCATCTACTTAATATTAGCTGGTTTACAGACATCCACAGCCAAGGAGTAGAAGGGGCTTGGGAACTCTTATGGAAGAATAAGAGGAAGAATTGTGGGATAGGAATTCCACAGGAAGACCAACAGAGTGAACTAACCTTAGGGCTCTCGGAGTCCAAACCACCAACCAAAGAACATACACCAGCTGGACCTAGGTCTCCATATGTAGCAGATGTGCAACTTGGCCTTCATGTGTGTCTCAGACAACTAGAGTGGAGACCATCCCAAAATCTGTTGCCTGCATATGGGATATATTCTACTAGCTGGGTTGCCTTTTCTGGCCTCCATTACAAATGTTTCTGTACTGCCTGTTCCAGGAACTGACAGCAATGCTTTTGTTTCAAAACCATCTTGCAACCCTACCTTTGTTTTCAAAAGGTCAGAAGGTCATTATGACCATTTTGTTTCAGGATGTTATGAGTAATTTGTTATGCTTATGTTTTATTCCCATAACTCCACCTGTTTCAATGGCCATATCTTCCATTTAGTCCCCCCCCAATCCTTAGCGTGTTTTCCTCATGTCCAAGGCTGACTCCTCAAAGCCCACCTCAGGTGGGGACAGCTCACAGACACAGCTAAAAGAGCTTGCTTTAATTAATAGCTAGCTTTAATTATTTTGACCATGATGGTTTGGGTTGGTGTTCTTTCTCTACCCACCTTTGAGATAACACATCCTTCTGAGAAAATGTTATACATGGTTGTGCAATTTACAAGTTTAGTTACTGGTATGGTTTAAATTTTACATTTTTTCAGTTTTTTAAATATATATTCTGTATTTCCATAGAAATGCACAAAGAAAAGGCTGAAAAGCAGGAGAAACCTGAGAAGAAAATACAAGCTAAAGGTACAAGTTTCATTTTATGATGTTGATGCTCCTTTGTCTACTCCTCTTACAATTTCTCCTGCTCCTACTCCTCTTCCTCTTCTCTCTCATCCTTTTCCTCTCCCTTCTTCTCATCCCCTTCATCCTCTTCATTCTCATTGTGAGGGGGTACCCATTTTTTGGTACATTTGAATGACAAAAAAAACATTTACATGGTTAAGATTTTTATTTTTAATTTTTATGATAGTCTTTACATAAATATTTTCTTCTTCAGTTAATTCTAGGTGTGAATGTGTAACATTCATTGATAAGAAATAAAAGTAGCTTCAAATTTGGTGGAAATCTTTACTTATAACTGTTTTTCTTTAATAAACAGCATTATGCATATTATTTCACTTATCAAATACATATTTTTCCTTTCATCCTTCCCTATGATGATTTGGAATTCATATTTTAAATACAGACTTTATATAACATTGAATGACTTTAAAATTATTAGTGCATACAAGTAGGATCATTAGGTTACATCACTGGTCTCCTGCTTTCTTCATAGCTTCAAGGGGTAGATAGACTGTGACAACATAGTAATTAATGGTTCCTTCTATCAGTATGAGCCTGAATCCAGAAACTATGAGCGTATAGTAAAAGCATTTCAATATAGCCAACCTGACCTTGCTCATCTGGCAAGTGATATTTTTCTGTGGGTGATCCATGAAGTCACAAAACTTTCAATATGTTTATAGCAAGCAATGGCATTCAATATGAATAAATTTCTAAACATGACCAAATTTTCCAAAATGACAGTTGTGCATAATTTTGGATGGTCTAGGGGCTGAAAGATTCTCAACATTATCATAGTTACAGAGGATAGAGAGGAAAATAATAAAAGTTTGTTGTAAATAATAATTGTTGGAAAACACGGGTATGCTGGCCAGTAGAAGAGTGCTTGCATATGATATGTGGAAATCTAAGCTCAATTACAAGCACTTCATGATGAAGAATTTTTAAAAGTGAGTGTAGTTAAATATGGCTTATATTAAAAATTAGCTAATGTAAAGATTAGCTGTCATTGGTAGAACAGCTGAAAATATTACATTCTTAAATAGTAGAAACACCTATTAGCTTATGATTTAATGTTTGTCTATGTTGGGACATGATACTATTGCTTATAAATATACCTTGTGTATGAATTTTTGGGATGAACACAGATAATACTTTAGATATTAAATATATAACCATAATCTTTGAATTCAGGATTGGTCAGCCAAAACTTGCATGATCAAAACACTGATGCCTATTCACCTGAGATTTGTCTATGCTTGTATTTAAGGGCTAATGTCTTCTTGCTGTATATATTCCCTTTTGGTTTCTTAACCATTTTGACCAGAAAAATTGGACATTGCTCTTGGGTAGGGATTTGTTAAGGACACCATGACTAAGGTGGCTGTTTTTCTCTGCCTGCATTAAGAAGGAATTCAGTTGGTTCCAGTTGGTAAAGGTCTTCTGAGCTGTGTCTTCCTGCCTCCATTGTTATGAACTGCCAGGCTTCTGGAGTAGCTACAGTAATGCACATGGACACATTTGCATGTTGGACCTAGCTCTCAGAATCCTGCTGTCAAAACTTTTCAGCAGCAGGCTGTGGAGTAGATTTATTAAACTAGTGAGTCTCATGTAATTAAAACACTGGATTTGGCTGAAGTTTAAAATAAATTTGTGAAAGGCTGTCTTGAGATTACTCACCTGAATATGTTTCTTGCATAGAACATCAGAATTAAGTGAATAATTCTGAGAGATGAAGAGACAAAGAAAGATAGAAGACAGACACATGATAGATGAGAGTTAGGTAGATAGAAAGAGATAAATAAACAGAGTGCAAAGATACATTAATATTTTAATCTACTTTTTACTTCAATGGTGGTAAAAAAAACTAGATTATATGTGCTATTTCACTTTCTTTTCTTTTGTGATTTTCTTTTCTTCCTTCTTTCCCTCCTTCAGCTAAATGCCTCCTTTAAAAAAACAACAACAAAAAACAAAACTTCTTCTGACTAATATAAAGACTTTAGTAATACATGATGAGTTTATGATTGGATAACTTAGTTATCAAAGAAACACTGAAAAGTAAACAATATGGAATGCTAGAGAACAAAGAGTTCTAAAATCCAGTTCACTCAAATATGTTAAATGGTTCATATTAAAGAGGAACATAAATAACTTCAATTCTGACTATTTAGGCATAGAAAATAAGATAATTTTTTTTTAGTTTATGATGCTAGATGATTTAAGCTGATAAGACATTCACTATTCTACTTTGCTCCTTTGTTATTTTGATGCCTTTCTTTGAGGGGAAGAATAGGAGAGTTTCCTAGAGTTAAAGAATAAACCTGGTGACAGGATCCTTCCAGTCTGCCATCTGTACCCATGAGCCGAGGTTGCTCCATAGCCTGCTGAGCACAAGTCAAGCCAGGAGACAGTTGATCTCCCAGGAGTGATTTTACTCCACAGCTCCACACTGAGATAGCCACTTTCTCTCCAATAACTGTCTGGAACTGGGCTGCAAGGAGCACACAGGGTGCAAGAACAGTGGAACAGCTGGGAGAGGATCCTTCTGGTCGCCATCTGCACCCAGAGCTTGGGCTGCTCCAGAGCCCTCTGTACATAAATTCCACCAGGAGAGAGATGGTCACCCAGGAGTACTGACACAGGCCTATGGACCCACAGGAAGAACAAGCTCCAACCAGAGACAGCAAGAACATCTAACACCAGAGATAACCAGACTGAAAGGCAAGAGCAAGGAACTTACCAACAGAAAATAGGAATGAATACTTGTCATCATCAGAACCCAGTTCTCCCAACACAGCAAGTCCTGGATACCTCAACATACTGGAAAAGCAAGATGTGGATTTAAAATCACATCTCATGATGCTGATAGAGGATTTTAAGGAGGACATAAATAACTCCCTTGAAGAAATACAGAAGAACACAGGTAGGTAGAAGCCCTTAAAGAGGAAAAAAAATTCCTTAAAGAATTACAAGAAAAAAAAACAGGTAAAGGAATTGAACAAAACTATCCAGGATGTAAAAATGGAAATAGAAACAATAAAGAAATCAAAAAGGGAGACAACTCTAGAGATAGAAAACACAGGAAAGTGATCAGGAGTCATAGATGCAAGCATCACCAACAGAATACAAGATATAAAAGAGAGAATCTCAGGCACTAAAGATACCATAGAAAACATTGACACAACAACCAAAGAAAATGTAAAATGCAAAGTGCAAAATGATCCTAACTCAAAACATCCAGTCCAGGACACAATGAGAAGACCAAACCTTAGGATAATAGATATAGAAGAGAACCAAACTCTCCAAACTAAAGGACCAGAAAATACCTTCAACAAATTTATACAAGAACACTTTCCTAACCTAAAGAAATGCCCATGAATATACAAGAAGCACACAGAACACCAAAAGATTGGATTAGAAAAGAAATTCCTCCCATCACATAATAACCAAGCACCAAATGCACAAAACAAAGAAAGAATATTAAAAGCAGTGAGTAAAAGATGTCAAGTAACTTATAAAGGCAGACATATTAGAATTTTACCAGACTTCTCGCCAGAAGCTAAGGAAGCCAGAAGATCCTGGGCAGATGTCATACAGACTCTAAGAGAACACAAATGCTGATCCAGGCTACTATACCCAGCAAAACTCTCAATAACTATACATGGAAAAAACAAGATATTTCATGACAAATGAAATACACAATATCTCTCTACAAATCCAGCCTTTCAAAGGATAATAAATGGAAAACTCCAACTCTAGGAGGGAAACTACACCCTAGAAAAAGCAAGAAAATAACCTTTTAACAAATCAAAAAAGAAGATAGCCACAAAAAATATAATACCACCTCTAACAACAAAAAATAACAGGAAGCAGCCAGGCGGTGGTGGCTGCCTTTAATCCCAGCACTTGGGAGGCAGAGGCAGGTGGATTTCTGAGTTCGAGGCCAGCCTGGTCTACAGAGTGAGTTCCAGGACAGACAGGGCTATACAAAGAATCCCTGTCTCAAAAATCCAAAAAATAAAAATAAAATAAAATGAAAAATAACAGGAAGCAACAATTTTTTTCTCTTAATATTTCTAAATAACAATGGACACAGTTCCCCAATAAAAAGACATAGACTAACAGATTGGATACATAAACAGGACCAAACATTTTACAGCACACAGGAAACCCACTTCAGTTGCAAAGACAGACACTTCCTTAGAATAAAAAGCTGCAAAACAATTCTCAAAGCAAATGGTCCCCAGAAACAAGTCTGAGTAGCCATTCTAATAGCGAGTAAAATCCACTTTCAATCTAAAGTTATCAAAAAGATAAGGAAGGACACTTTATACTCATCAAGGAAAAATCTACCAAGAAGAACTCTCTGTTCTGAAATCTATGCTCCAAATGCAATGGCACCCATAGTCCTAAAAGAAACTTTACTAAAGCTCAAAGCACACATTGCACTACACACAATAATAGTGGGAGACTTCAACATTCTACTCTCAGCAATGGACAGATCATAGAAACAGAAACTAGACAGAGACACAGTGAAACTAAAAGAAGTTTTGAACCAAATGGATGTAACAGATATCTATAGAACATTTTATCCTAAAACAATATACTGTCTTCTCAGCACCTCATGGTACCTTCTCCAAAATTAACTATATAATCGGCCTCAACAAATACAAAACAGGCCTCAATAGATACAAAAAGATTGAAATATCTCATGTATCCTATCATATGCCACAGACTAAGGCTGGTCTTCAATAACAACAAAAACAATAGAAAGCCCACATACATGTGGAAGCTGAACAACGCTCTACTCAATGATATCTTGGTCAAGGAAGAAATAAAGAAAGAAATTAAAGACTTTTTAGAGATTAATGAAAATGAAGCCACAGCATTCCCAATCTTATGGGACACAATGAAAGCAGCCCTAAGAGGAAAACACATAGCTCTGAGTGCCTTCAAAAAGAAACTTGAGAGAGCATACAGTAGCAGCTTGGCAGCACAACTGAAAGCTCTAGAACAAAAAGAAGCAAATACATCCAAGAGGAGAAGATGGCAGGAAATAATCAAACTCAGGGCTGAAATTCACCAAGTAGAAACAAAAAGAACTATGTGAAGAACCAAACAAACCAAGAGCTTATTCTCTGAGAAAAAAATAGATAAACCCTTAGCCAGACTAACTACAGGGCACAGAAACAGTATCCTAATTAACAAAATCAGAAATGAAAAGGGAGACAAAACAACAGAAACCAAGGAAATCCAAAAAATCATCAGATCCTACTACAAAAACCTATACTCAAGAAAACTGGAAAATCTGGATGAAATGGATAATTTTCTAGACAGATACAAGGTACCAAAGTTAAATCAAGATCAGATCAACAATCTAAACAGTCCTATATCTGCTAAGGAAATAGAAACAGTCATTAATAGTTTCCCAACCAAAAAAAGCCCAGGACCAGATGAGTTTAATGCAGAGTTTTTTCAGGCCTTCAGAGAAGACCTAATAACAATATTCCTTAAACTATTCCACCAAATAGAAACAGGAGGTACTCTACCCAATTCTTCTATGAAGCTGAAATTACTCTATTACCTAAACCACACAAAGACCTAACAAAGAAAGAGAACCTCAGACCAATCTCCCTTATGAATATCGATGCAAAAATACTCAAAAAAATTCTCACAAACCGAATTCAAGAGCAGATCAAAACGATCATCCATCATGATCAAGTGGCCTTCATCCCAGGGATACCGAGATGGTTCAATATATAGAAATCTGTCAATGCAATCGACTATATAAACAAACTAAAAGAAAAAACCATATGATCATGTCATTAGATGCTGAGAAAGCATTTTCCAAAATCCAATACCCCTTCATGATAAAAGGCTTGGAAAGATCAGGAATTCAAGGCCCATACTTAAACATAGTAAAAGCAATATACAGCAAGCCAATAGCCAACATCCAACTAAATGGAGAGAAACCTGAAACAATTCTCCTAAAATCATGTACTAGACAAAGCTGCCCACTCCCTCCCTCCCTAGAGTTTGAAAGAGCAATATAGTAGTTGAAGTCCTAGCCAGAGCATTAGACAACAAAAAGAAATCAAATTAATACAAATTGGAAAAGAGAAGTTGAAATATCACTATTTGCAGATGATATGATAGTATACTTAAGTGACCCCAAAAGTTCCACCAGAGAACCCCTAAACCTGATAAATAGTTTCAACAAAGTAGCTGGGTATAAAATTAACTCAAATCAGTAGCTTTCCTCTACACAGAGGATAAAAAGGCTGAGAAAGAAATTAGGGAAACAACACCCTTCACAATAGTCCTAATAATGTAAAATACCTTGTCATGGACTCTAACTAAGCAAGTGAAAGATCTATATGACAAGAACTTCAAGTCTCTGAAGAAAGAAATTGAAGAAGATGGAAAGATCTCCCATGCTCATGGATTGACAGGATTGATATAGTAAAAATGGCCATCTTGCCGAAAGCAATCTACAGATTCAATGCAATTGCCATCAAAATTCCACCTCAATTCTTTACAGAGTTAGAGACAGCAATTTGCAAATTCATCTGGAATAACAAAAAACCTAGGATAGCAAAAACTATTCTCAACAATAAAAGAACCTCTGGTGGAATCACCATCCCCAACCTTAAGCTGTACTACAGAGCATTGTGATAAAAACTGCATGGTATTGGTATCATGATAACAGCCTTATTTATAAGAGCCAGAAGCTGGAAGGTAAGCAGATGTCCCTCCACAGAAGGAAGGATACAAAAATTGTGGTACATCTACACAATGAAGTACTACTCAGCTATTAAAAACAATGCATTCATGAAATTGGTAGGCAAATGAGTGGAACTAGAAAATATCATCCTGAGTGAAGTTACCCAATCACAAAGGAACACACATAATCCTGAGTGAAGTTACCCAATCACAAAGGAACACACATGGTATGAACTCGCTGATAAGTGGATATTAGCCCCAAAACTCAGAATACCCAAGATACAATTCACAAACCAAAGTCAAGAAGGAGGAAGACCAAAATGTGTATACTTCAGTCCTTCTTAGAAGGGAGAACAAAATTCCCATTGAAGGAGTTACAGAGACAAATTGTAGAGCAGAGACTGAAGCAATGACCATCCTGAGACTGCCCCACCTGGGGATCTATCCCACATACAGTCACCAAACCCAGACGCTATTGTGGATGCCAACAAGTGCTTGATGACAGAAGCTTGTTGTAGCTCTCTTGAGCAGTTCTACCAGTGCCTGACAAATACAGATGTGGAGGTTTACAGCCAACCATTGGACTGAGCACAAGGTCCCCAATGGAGGTGTTAGTGAAAGGACCCAAGGAGGTGAAGGGGTTTGTAGCCCCATAGGAGGAACAACAATATGAACCAAGCAGTACCACCAGAGCTCCCAGGGACAAAATCACCAAGCAAAGAATACATATAGTGAATTCGTGGCTCCAGCTGCATATGTAGCAGAGGATGACCTAGTCGGTCATCAATGGGAGAAGAGGCCCTCGGTCCTATGAAGGCTTTATGCCCCAGTCTAGGGGAATGCCAGGGCCAGGAAGTGGGAGTGGGTGGGTGGGTGGGTGAACAGGGAAAGAGGATAGGGGGTAGGGGGGGTTCTGAGGGAAAACCAGGAAAGGGGTAACATTTAAATGTAAATAAAGAAAATATCTAATAAAAAAGAGTTAATCCCCCAAATAATAAACCTGTTAATATAAATCTATTATCACTTTAAGCATAAGCTCTGATATGTTAGTTAACATTTGCCTTCAAACTAAATTAGCCTTGGTAATTTTTCCCCATAGGAAAGTAAGAATTTATTCTGCAATTATAACCTGGACAATGTACATTCCTGTGACCTTGCACTGAGTCAGTACAATCATAATGTAACTCACCCTGGATTACTAAATGTTCTTAACTCAGATATGAATGTGTGCAATGAGTTCCCCACAATAGAAGAAAGGTTCCAAGCAGCATGGTTTAACACATTTGTATGAACAATTCTCTTTCCATAAAATGGTGACAGTTCATAATGAAAGCTTTCATAGGTCAAAATGGTCTTGTAGCACAGCTTTTATGTAAAATCTAAGATTTTTATAAAGTGTACTTGTCAAGTTAAATGAGCTAATAAATATGCAAATGGAGATAAGCAAGCATTCTTTATCCCCCAGCTCTTGAGTGTTTCAGGTACAAGAATGTCTGTTGAGAAATTGGAGCAACACATCAGATGACAGAAAATGACTAGTGTCCTGATCTTCAATAAATACACTGTCTATTATGTTGGATGCTACTGGGTAGCCATGTGACCACAGGCTGAGGGTATTTGAAATATATGATGTTCTGCATGCAGTGACATGCCACTTTTGATTTATGATTCTTTTAGAAGTGATCCACTAGTGTGCCAGAGGTATTTTCTCATTGTTGTGGCTCATGGTTAGAGTCTATAGTCACTCAGGATGAGAAATCCATGACAGCAAGCAAAGTATCTAGATAGAAAATTAGCAAATATACCTGTAGCTCTTCTCGATGCCAATAGTGAATTTACCATGAAATAAATTAGGAAAATGTTCCATTGGTGGGGGATGGGGGGGAACATGAAATTAAAAGACTTCTCACACTCGTGGTTTTACAAATAGTTTTGTAAAATTGCAATAGCCATCAAAATTCCAACATTATTCTTTACAGAGCTCAAAAGAAAAATCCTAATATTCATGGAAAATCACAAATGATCCTGATTAGTCAAAACAGTCCTAGGCAGAAACAGCAATGCTGGGAGCATCTCAAATGAAATTGCTGAAATATAGCATCAAAGTCATCATGGTATGGACATAATAATAATAATAATAATAATAATAATAATAATAATAATAATAATAATAAACATGTAGATCAATGGACTAGAATAGAATACACAGAAATGTGCTCATAAATCTACACACATCTAATTCAACAATGGTGTATAAGAACATGTATTGGAAAAAAGACAATTCTTCCAAAAGAGATGCTAGATAGACTATATTTCCACAGATAAATAATAAAATCAGATCTGTATCTTTCATACTACATCAAAAATTATCTTCAAATATACCAGACCTTAATGTTAGACCAGAAACTCTGATAATAATACAAAAAAGTATAAGCAAAAGCTTTTAAGATGTAAACATAGACAGAGAGTTTCTGAATTGGATTCCAGTTACTCAGGGAACAAACCAAGAACTGGGATTTTGTGAAGTTAGGAAATTTGGCACACTGAAATTAGTACTCAGAAAGCTTAAAATATATCCTAAAGAATAAGAGAAAACATTTGATGACTGTACATTTCATAGAGATTACTATTAAGAATCAGTAAAAGTATACTAAACTAAGTACCCCAAGTCAAATTATCTAGTTTTAAATTATTTGATAAGTAAATAAGGTTATGAATTAAACAATTATCTACTAAAGAAATATAAACAACCACTACATATTTACATATTTAATATTGTTTTCAAGATCTTTAACCTTCAAGGAAAAACAAGTTGAAAGTATATAGAATTGGGGTAGGGTTACACATACTTCTAATGCCAGCTCCTAAGAGACATAAGCAGTCAAAAGTAACATGTTGAATTAAAATTATAAATTATCCCTTAGAAAAAAAGAAGCAAACCATTTTTGTTAAATATCTGAATTCAATAACCTATTTCTAGTATGATTATTTGATCTTTTTGTAAGTGTATTGATTATTTTTATGGTTGTACAGAATTAAAATTCTACCAGTTGTTTTCAAAATGAATTCCACATATAGTTTCTTACACTAACCGATAGTATAAGTGCTATTTTTTATAGTATGGTTAAAGTAGAACTTATTTTTAAAGGGCTGAAAGAGAGTGAGTTGTCACGTGAGTCTCATCTAGGATCCTCTTTTAGCATTTTGGTCCTGGCATTTTCTACCGAAATAATTTAGACCAGGTGCCTAGAGTATACTGAGTAAACAGGTAGCATTCTCAAGAGATAAAATTAGAAAATGTCCAAACTGCCACCCCAGAGTAGAGTATCTATCATTTGTTAGATTTAAATAGACTGTCTCTACCCTCCAGTTCCCTATAATGACATGGAGAGTTTTTATTATTTATGAAAGCTTAAGCCTTATTGATTAGGCTTGAATTCAACTAATTTGTATAACTTCATAACATG
Organism: Mastomys coucha; assembly: GCF_008632895.1. Taxonomy (NCBI): domain Eukaryota; kingdom Metazoa; phylum Chordata; class Mammalia; order Rodentia; family Muridae; genus Mastomys; species Mastomys coucha. The sequence goes on from NW_022196902.1 coordinate 25,876,252, forward strand.
TTTATATGAATCCACCCCTGTCCTGTGGTTCATTACCTCTCATTCTGTTCCTGCACATCTGACTTCCTCCATATTTCACTGGCAAATTCCTGCACCTGATTCTTTCCTAGAATTCCTATCTCTTCTTGGAAGTCAGACCCTTCTTCTCCTGGCATCTTTTTGAACCAATCAGGTGTGATAGAGAAGAATGGTTTCAAAATACTCAGGCAGGGGATGATCTAATAAAAATATCAACCATACTCAACTCCTTGCTGATACAGAAATCTTCACTTGAATAATATAAAAACAACCTTTACACAGTACACAAAAAGATTATCCTAACTAGACAATGGCCAGAGAGAACATGGTATCTATTTAAATTTTAAGCACGTTTTGTGTTTATAAAGTCTCTGCAATAGACAACTTTCCTGAGTGATGTTTTCCAGTGAAGGTAATTGACAGATCACCTCGGATTGACTTTTGCAAGTCAGGGCAATGATTTGTGAAGCTTCTTTCTGGATAGTTATGGTAGAAGGTTGAGTACTCTTAGAACTAATATTGAGTTAATGACCTTTCTAGACTCCCAAGATGTCTTGTCTTTTCCCAGTGCAAGAGAGAGGACTAAGGTCCTACTACACTGACTAGTAATTAGCATTGAGTCTGTGCATTTAAATTTCATTATATACCTTTAGACATACCATTAGACAGCTTAGGGAAACTACTGGACTAATGAGTTTGTAAAGCTGTGCAAAATGGTGGAGAGCCACCAAGCTGTGCGGTGGTTCACATGAGATGCCTCTTTTAGTGCATGCATTTGAATACATGGTCCACAGCTGGTGGTAGTCAGGGCAAGCTTAGAAGTTGTGGACTTGTTGGGTGAAGTATGTCGCTAGGGTTTTACAATTTCAAAAGCCTCAGGGGCCTTTGGAGTTTGCTCTCTCTGCTCTACATTTGTGGTTGGAGATACGAGCTCTGAATAGCCCCCATCATCATTCCTGGTTCTTGTTGTCATGGTTTGTCAACATGAAGGTGATGGATTTTATTCCACTGGAACCATATACACAAATAAACTTTTACATGTAGAAGTTGCCTTGGTCATAGTGTTTTATCACATCAGTAAAACTATGTACAAATTCTCAAATAACTAGTAAAAATGCATTGTAACTTCTTTTTTTTTTTTTTTATTTTAGATATTTTCTTTATTTACATGCGAATTTCTCCTTTCCCAGTTTCCCCTCCAAAAAACAAAAAAACAAACAAAAACAAACCCCTGTTGCCTCCCCCCTCCCCATGCCTGCCACCCCGCCCTCTCCCACTTTCTGGCCCTGGCATTCCCCTACACTGGGGCATAGAACCTTCACAGGGCCGAGGTCCTCTCCTTCTTTTAATAATATCTTTGCAATTTTTATTTTTGAGATTGTAATATAGTTACAACCTTCATTCCTTCTCTTTCCTGCCACAAATCCTCCCATATACCCTTCTTTAATATATTTAAAAATCTTGCTGTATGCTTTATTAATTATTAGTTACTTGAAACGTATGTATATGTGTATATGTACATGTATATATGCATGTATGTGTGCATGCATGTGTGCATGTGTATGTATGTCAACTTTCATCAAGCAGTGCAGATCTGTGTTGGCAAGTCCTGGGACCTGAGCACCTGAAAGAGTAATGCAGATTACAGTCTGATGCTATAGACAACATTTTTTTCAATTTCAGTATACTCTTATACACTAATATAACAAAAGAAGGAATGATCCAAAGAAGGTTGTTTGAGTTCAGAAAAACATGATGAGAGAAACATGTAAATAAATGTTGTAAGTACATACTAAATATTCACAGATCAGCCCTTTCCTGGAACTTTCTCAGAAAGGAGCATTTGAAACATAATTGTCTGTCACATGCTATAGATTACACTTGGGAAAGCATAAAAGGAAATCAGAAGGTCATATCCAGATTCAGGGCACATTGACCAGATTGGTTCTGTAGCTATGATCTGACATCCAACAGGAACAAACACATCTCAGAAACTGAATATAAATTTTTTTAATAGGAGGTGTAAAAATTAAGCCTAAGGACAATACAGGGACTAGAATGCACTGGAGGTAAAATGCCCTCTGCAGTTCCCCAAGGCATTGCTTTTTATTTTTATTATATGTCATTCTTTTGACCATGTTCTGACATGTATATGCATACATATTTCTAAATGTACCATGTTAAGTCCATCTTCTGTTACTAGTATGCATGTTTTTAGGGAGGATCATTTGGTATTAATGAATCATATTGAAACAATATGTATAAGTATTGCAAGTCAGTAGGAATATTCAAGTTTTCAAAATTATTTACTAATACCTTCCAAAATTAAAGCACTAAAAAAATCAAAACATAGAAAAAATATTAAAATAAATGTTAGAAAATTATATATATAAAGTAAAACCATGTACCTCAAAGCATATCCCTTAAAAGGCATAATGTGTATTGTTCACAGTAGTGTTATTAAGTAGTTTTGAAGTCAAATATAATCTTCAGTGGTTTCACGTAGTTCATGGCCACCTGTCACTTGGAGAATTTAGTAGCCTATAAACAGCTGCACTTAGACAGTTTTGCACCAAAGATTTGCTTATGAACTGTGAGAAGAGGCCCTCAGAGAATGTTGCGACTACTAAGAACTAGAACTCATGAGATTGTATAGTCTCTGAAACCCCCAGGAAATATATGTCCTTCCGATGGCTGCTAGGATAAAAAGCAGAAGCATGCAGGAGAGCAGGAGAGCTGGAGAAGAGCCTTGTGGGAGGGAGCTACGCTGCTTGTTCTGTTCAAAGAGAGGTCAGGCTTGACAAGAGCAGAAATGGCACAGCCATGTCAACTCAGATGCCAAGCCACAGATCCACTCCAACTGGTGAATTCCATTGATCTTAATTACGAGCCTATCAAAGGGACTTTTGTTTCATGTAAATAAGAATGGCAAACAAACTAAGCTCTAACAGGTGCAAAAGCTTCTTTTTGCTCTGGGTTCCTTTTACACCTAAAGCAGGGAGCCAGTGTGTAGGCACTCCATAGCACACCTGTTAGTCAAGGCCTGGAGGATGGAGGGGGTAATATTATAATAATATTTTTATTACAATGTTCTGATTATAAAAAATAAAATAAAAAATAAAACTTGTTTACTTCTAAAAAAATGGCTTTGCCAGTATAGGTTGGTATCACATAGGTAGATTTTTGTTTTCTATGTGGGTGATAGGTTCTTATCAAAGATGTATCAGCAACATTAGTTACTGTTGTTAATGTAGTAAAGTATTTTTATTTCAAAAGCCCTTAGTCTTGCATTACTGGGTCTAAAGTCATTTCAGTACTTGGCATTTGAGAACTCACTTGGCAAAGTTTGATGTTTCTGTCCAAATATTTTTGGTGGCTTTCTGCCATTTCCAGCAGCTCCCTAGGGTTCCCAGGTCCAGCTGTTTCACTAAACTATATTATGGAGTTAATTCTCAAGGGGTTAATGAAATTCCAGTATGTACCACTGTGTCTGTAAATCAAAATTTTTATTGAGAAACTAGCTTTTCCCTTGGGTAACAGGAATGAGGAGTTAAAATGCTAATTTAGGCCCTTTGCTCTTTCATTTTGTATTAATTCTCCCGCCTGTGCACATGTCCATCTGAGAATCTGCTGGTGGAATGGACAACCAGCTGTCTGAGGCGCAGAGACAGAGCCACAGATTAGATATTTCCTTGGGGGTCTTTTTAGCCGGGGCTCTGAATGCACAGCTTATCTCTCAGAAACTTGGTTCCCTCTAGAGAAACTTTAAAAGATGCCTTATTTTTGCTAAGAACTTCTTTTTGGATGTCGGTTTAATGACCAATAATGCAAAGAAAGAAAAATTAGCTCTTTATGGTCCCTGTAAGGGCTGATTTCCTACCCTTATTTAGTGAGATATTTTTTATTAAAATTAGTTTATCAGAAGCACCTAACATTTCCATTACATATGAAAGGGAAAATAATGTAGAATCCTGAGGTAGGTTCCCCCTTCCTGCTTCCACATTATATTTAAGAAATTTTCATAAACCACAAAAGTGTCCAGAGATTGAAAACAAACAGAGACTGAGAGCAAAAAGTATATTAGGTGTTCTTACAAAATATAGGAAGTTCATATATTCTGAAATATTATTAACAGTGAATTGTATGAGAAGTATTGACATGAACAGAGTCTGCAAAGGTGTACTGTGGTATATCCCTTAAAAGACTTATCTACTTAGAAGTCACATATAAACAATGGCAATATTATTACCTATTAATAGAGAATTAATACCTTTTATAATTGCTGTCTAAATTAAATAAAAATAGGATACAATTTGACAGAGAATCACTTGACCCAAAAATGAAGACTCTTTCTTGGAGCAGGAGATAGAAGATGAGAACAGGTGGTTTAGGGAATATAAAATGAAAGACACAAAGAAGCAGAGAGGAGATTGGCACACAGGAGACAATGTTGTCCTCTGCAGCTACAAAAACTCTAGTTACAATAGAATGTAACATTTAAGGTAAACTTTCTTACCAGATTACCATGATGATGAAATGTTTCTAAACTTGTGATCCTTCCTATTTGTGACAGATGTTTTACTAAACAATGGGTAGGACACTTACATTAGTTATCAATACATGCTTTGTTAGGAGTGATGCTGAGACAACAACAACAACACCAACAACGTATGCTAGATAAATAGATAAACAAACAAAAAGTTTCACACTCTTAGACCAGATATTATTGTATTGAAAGGTAAAATAATGTTAATAATTTATAGCAGACATTTGAAAATGGGCCTCTTCTTGTCCTCATAGTCTCTGACTAGGTTAATTTCTGTATTTTTTTTCACATCCTTTAATGTCACCTATACAAAGGTATCTTCTCCAAACATGTAGATGAGAACAGGTCCCATTATCCATGCCAACATGCCATGTTGCTTATGTTTTCTGCAGCAATTAAACTAAATGCAATTAACCACCTCTGCAATTATTTGTTTAGCATTTGTCATCCATTAGTGTGTTGACATCGCATTGAAAGGGAAGGTATTTGTCTTGCCAAAGAGAATCTTCAGCATTTGACAGGTGTTCTATGTATATTCCTGTGTATAGGTTAGGTAGGGGATAAGCGAACATAGGTAGGAGAATATTAAAACACTTACTTTGAAAGAGCTTAATGACTGGATTATAGTTAAACAATAGAAGAGAGAGAAGGCAAGTGGGTTATTTTCTATATTTCTAGGTTGGTGATTAATATGCACTATGGATAAATAATACGGTAAAGATTTCTCTTAAATTTGAATCCTCTTGAAATAAGTTTATTGGATCATAGCTCACTAAATTAAGTTTTGTTTCCTTTGGAAAAATGAAGTAGCATTCCAGTCTAATTTGTTTAAAACCATTTAATATGATTTATTTCTGTAAAGATTGAACTCATGTGGTTTTTAGTTATTGCTCTTTGCTTTTAGTTCAGGAGACTATGTACATTCTTGTTTTAATATTTCTTATATTCATTCAATATCAAAACTGGACTTTTTAACATGAAGAGTGTGTGTGTGTGTGTGTGTGTGTGTGTGTGTATAAGAGAGAGACACGGGGGGGGAGATCTTCGAATATTGATTTAAAGTCTGAAAAATTTAGGGACATTTTTATTTTTTCAGTCAGATTTTAGTCTGCTTGTGCTTGGGTGTGAAATAAAAGTAATTATTATCTAGTTTAATCTAAATATGTAAACAGACTTTCATGGCAACCAATGGGTGATTTCTGCAAGTATTTATAAACTAAACTGTCATGCAATTATCACATAATTTATTCAGTTGATTTAAAGTAAAAGTGTTATCTGATTCTTTCCAGTTCCACACAGAGAAAAGGAGAAAGGAAAAGAAAAATTAAAAGGAGAAAAATCAGAGAAGAAAGGTATGAGTAGTTATTCTTTGTGCCACTTTAACATTAAAGATTTTTCCCTTTGGCATTTCTCTTCATTATATTTAGACTTTAAAAATGTTGGCTTCTTCTAAATGTTGTACTTTTGTCATATTCAGGGAAAAGAACCATAAAAGAGAAATCTCTGAACTAAAGAGAATAAAGTATGTTAGGCTTTTGTCCACACATTACTTTTAAGAAATATGTCAGCCTTTCCTCTGGTAGTTTTGAGCCTGACTTAGAGAAAAGAATAAAAAACTGGTCATTTTATAGGTAAGAGGCCATCTTTCTCATTTTAATTAAAATGCCTGTTGTATAATTTCATTTGTTTGCTATTGCTAATTTATTGAGAAAGGGTAGGTAAGACACTTCACTGTTTAAATCATAAAAGTCTTTCCCATAATATTAGTAATTTATATTATTGTTTCTCCCTCTTTTTTCCAAAATCTAACATGTCTTATGTTCCAACTTTCTTAAATCAAAACTACAGCCTAGAGAACTTTCCATTCTTGTATTTACAAAGTTTTATAGCATTTGAGAGAAGAGATGTCACATCATTTGCCTTAGCTTATTGTTATTTGTAGAATTTACCTTAATGTGATTTAGTGTTGTAGATTTCTTTCTGTGTGACAGTTCATATCTCTTGCCCATTTACTGCCGTGTGTGTGTGTGTGTGTGTGTGTGTGTGTGTGTGCACTTATGCATGCATGAACTGTATATTGTGGTATTTCTACTTCAGGAACTACATTAGGACACTAATTAGAAAGTAAGTCTGTACTAATAGTTTCCTTAGGTTTTAAAAATGTTCCTTGGTTGACGTCTTTCTTTGACGTCCCACTCGGCCTCACTGTTTTATGTGAAGTAAGATTATGTTTGATGCTTTGGTTTTGTTTGGATCACATTTGCATCCTCAATGTCATAGCTGGATGACTTTTCTGGTTTATGGAACACTTAAGCTTAGATAGATATGTAGAATGAGTGTGATATTTATGAACCAGAGCAGTAGGAACATGTTTCCGTATGACTTATTACATATTCACACCTGAACATTAGAATTAAATAGTGAGTTTTTATTAATGTTTACCTAGTGGTAATTTCCTTGAATTTTGTAGGTCTTATCTGCTTGGTCTGTCTCAGGCATATTTGTGCACTTCTCATATGATGATGAGATAGTGAATTATGAACATAAGATTCTATATCCTTACAAAATCAAATAATTTTGTGGTTCTTATTAAGTTTCAAACTTCAATATTACTAAATGTTTTCTTTTAATAATTAAAAGATTACACTTAAAATATACATGTAGAGAATTTGCTCAAAATAAAAATCAGAGGTAGAATGCTTTCTGAAAGTCTTCCTCTGTTTACATATGCTAGTTAAGATGTTTCTGTTTAATATACATTATTGAAATATTGACACCTTCCATAAGTGAACTGTTTATTTGAAATATAGGACTATGTTGCACATGCTATTGGACCTCTGGTATTATGTTAACCTTAACACTGAGACCTAACATTTTCTTACTATTTACAGAACAAAGACATGTTAAATAAACTAATGTTGATTTATTACATTGTTAAATAAATATTGGGAAGACATTTCTCAGGTATCATGTGGAACATTGATAAATTAAAATATTTATTATTTTAATAATCATTTTAATTATCTTATAAAGAATTTCTCTGAAATTGTTGATTTCAGAGAAGTGTGTAACCCCTTAGGGAATGATTGATAATGTTTTGTTTGTCAGAATGATGTTAATGTACAATCAATGAGCAGGAACTAGAAAGGTTCAACGTCTTTGTGATGCTCAAATCATATCAGAAAGTTTCTCTTTCCCAAATGTCAATAGTATTCCTGTTGAGAAAAACTTTGGGTTAATCACTCTTCAGCCATAATGTAGATATCTCCTGTTATTAATGCTAAAATGAGTTATTTTCACAGTGTATATATGCATTATATATGTTTTTAAGAAATTCCTCATTTATTTGTAGTAGAATCTACAAAAGAAAGATGACAGATCTAGCTTTCACCATACCATCTATTTGTGTGATTGGGTTTTCTGTTTGTATTGGTCATAACTATTTAGCCCTAGCTGTCCTGGAATTCACTATGTAGTCCAGAATAGCCTCAAACTTACAGAGATCTTCTTGCCTTTGCCTTCTGAGTACTGGACCTGAAGCCATTTACTACTATACCCGCCTGTTTTCTAAAATTTTTAATTAATTAGCTATTAATTAATTAATTGGATTTTCAAGACAGGGATTCTCTGTACTACTCACTGTTCTGAAAGTAGCTCTATAGACCAAGTTGGCCTGGAACTCACAGAGATTCACCTGACTCTGCCTCTCAAGTGCTAAGACTAAAGGTGTGTGCCATTATCACCTGGCTACATTCTGATTTTTTGTGCCAAAGCTTACTTTGGATTCTATAAGCTATTAACCATTGATTACTGTATTCCTAGAATGAATCCAACAGTGTCATAAATCCTCAGTTGCTCTATAGAACGGTAGTCAGAAGGAAATTGGTTTTGCAATCTATTAAAACTATGTGTAATTTATAATTTCCTAATGTTATTTTTCTGTTTAAGCAACTCACAAAGAGAAACTTGAGAAAAAAGAAAGAACAGAAACAAAGATGATGACAAAAGGTACCCTTCCTTTTATTATATTTATTCTTGACTTTTGAATATACATTTTGGGGAAGTCTGAAGTTTTGTAATAATTTTCCATTTCACTTAAATACAATGATTTAAAATAGAATATCTATAATCGACTTTTGATGATGAGAGCATACATATTGGAAGAAATTTGAAGGTTTGTAATCATTTTCCATTTCATTTAAATTCAATGATTTAAAATTAGATACCTAAAGACTAATAAAACCAAAGTACAGTTTTAAAAAATATCAAAACATGAAAGGAAGATAAAGTGTCCTCACATGTGAATAGCAGAATTTTGGTCTGTCTGACCTTTATCTCATTGTCTCACTAACATGATAACTGACTTCCCTAGACCTAGCAACAGAAAAAAACAGTATGGAAATTGTGATATTGTGAAATTGTGAAAGTTGACTACTATGAAATTTTAATCCAATTACTTCTGCCATAGTCTATTGGTTAACATATTACAAGTCTAGTCAACATTCACTAAGAGAAGAAGGAAGGATCTGTCCTACCTTCTGTGAGAGTTGAATATATGTTATAATATGGTGAATGTTGAAGTCTACCACTATTACTGTGTGAAGTTCAGTGTGTGTTTTGAGCTTTAGTAAAGGTTCTTTGATGAATGTGGGTGCCCTTTCATTTGGAGTATAGATGTTCAGAATTGAGAGTTCTTCTTGGAAGATTTTTCCTTTGAGCAGTATAAAGTGTTCTTCCTTATCTTTTTTTTTCCTTTAAAATATAGAACTTTATTTTGGTTACTGAGATTTTTTAAGTACTTGGTTCACAGAAATGTCATTTCTTACAAAATTACAAAGGCAGCATTTTTATACAGCGACTCACATTGGGGCCACCAAACAAGTGCAGGGGACAGTGCTACACATAGGAAAGGCCAGTGTTCTTTCTCCCAGTGTGCTTAGGGAGAAGTCAGAGCTCCCCCTCCCACCCACCCAACAGAGCAGCACTTAGGGCTCCACAGAACCAGATATGGCTCAGTGTGGGACAGTGACCCCAAAGGCTGGTGAGGGCCCTGCAGTAAAGGCCAAGTAGGAAAGGGATCATCCAGGCAGAGCTGGCCCTGCATGCAGACCCCTTCCTCAGCGGGATCCAAGCCCACCTGGCTCTCAAAGCTTGTCACACTCAGTACAGTCTTGTGAAGCCCTTGGGGAGCTGTGGGCCCTCTCATCACTTCAGCCACTAACTCAACTCTGGCTCTGGGCTGGGACAAAAGGACATAGATGGCTCTAACCTTCAGAGAGTTCACAGGTAAATGGGCAGGACAAGGTATGGACCCAGAGTTCCAAAGCAAGGCAGAAAGTGCTCAGTGTCCTGAGGGAGCAGGAGGGCAGGCAAGGCTGCATCACCATTGTTCAGAGCAGCCAGCTCACACGGGTGGCTAAAAACAGCATCTCCTGCAATTGCCAGAGTGGGGTCAAGGTGGAATTTCAATGCAAGGTGGAGCTCGGGGGAATGGTATCTATGACAACAGAGGCCATGGTATCATTACCAAGGGTGATGGTACTGCCATTGTGGAAAATGACATCATCGGCAACCGCAGCAGTGGACTAGAGTTGCTGCCTTGGTCGGACACTAAGGTACTAAAGAACCGGATCCACTCCTTCCGGGCCTATGGCAGTGCAGTGCGGGGCCGTGTTAAGGCCCTGGTACAGGAGAATGTCATCTTCCAGGGCAAGACCAACAAGACCATCTTCCAGCAGATCACAAACAACCGAGAGTGCATCCTGCAAAACAACAAATTCCTTGTCTTCAAGAAGTCTGACACCTGGCGCCTAGTGAACCCACCAGCGCGGCCCCACCTTGAAAACTCCCTCAGGGGCTCCTCTGCAGCCCACAGTGGGCACAAGGTGTCAGCCATGGCGACCAGGATCACAGCCCTTGTGGAAGGTGGTTACCACAGCAACCGCAGCATCTTCTGTACCATCCTGTAAGCACGAAGGCCTGCCTCAGGTCCAAGCCCGGGAGGGTGCTCAGAAGAGCTACAGGCTGACTCTTGAGGTGGAAGTTATGCCTGGAAGACTCCTAGACCCATCCCCATGTTACACACCTGAAAGTGAGCCCTAGACCGCCTGGGAACTAAGAACCAGGTTCCTCTAGAACCCCTTAGTTCCACAGCCCCTGGCAGGAAGGACCTTGGGAACATTTCCCCAGGAGAAAGGGAACAGCAATTGGAGTGTTCCAGTCACTCCGGCACTTAGAGGCTGTGAAGAGCCCCGGAAGCTCAGACAGTTCATGTGGTTTTTAGGTCAGTTGTTCCAAGCTACAGAGAATCTCACTTTACGGAACTCAAACTCTTCTCAGGGAAGAGAACAGTTACTTCAGAGCAAGGGAAGTAACTGTGGTGAGGGGGAGACAGCTGTCCCTTTCCTGGACCTGGGCCCTCCCAGTCCCCCTTGGGTCTGGACCAGCCTCCCAGCTGCCTCTGAAAGCTGCAGAGTTTTTATTAAGACAGACTAGCACATGGCCCTGTGTGCAAGGAAGGGGCTTGAAGCAAGGAGTTCTTCCTGAAAAGCTGCCCCAGGACTGACAAGGAAACATGCCATAAATAAGAGGGGCAGGAGGCTGCCTTCAGGTGTGGGGCACATGCTGGCCTGGGCCCTGTGGGGATGAACAAAATTCCACTGTCCCCAAAGGGTACCGCAAGTTCAGCACCCGTCACAGGATTCTGGCTGAGTGAACACATACATTCCAGTTGCCTCTGCAGAGTCCAGCCTGTCTAGACGGAGGTACCCCTCCCCTCCCCCTCTGACCTGACGTGTCCAGTCCTCATGGATGATCAACTGCCTTGACCAGCCCTACCATATCCCCACTCTGTGCCTTGGCTTGAGCTTGTTCTTCTCCCTGGCATGCCCTTCCCAGACAGCTTCATCTGTGCAGATCTCACCCTTTACTCGAGGGTTAGCTCAGACACTGCCGGCTCCACTCGCCTCTCCCCCACAGATCTCACCCTTTACTCGAGGGTTAGCTCAGACACCGCCGGCTCCACTCGCCTCTCCCCTTGTTCCAGGTGATCTCGTTGCCTACCACCTTCAGCCTTGCCTTATCTTTTTTGGTAACTTTTGATTGAAAGTTGATTTTATTCAATATTAGAATGGCTACTCCGGCTTGATTTGGGGGACCATTTGTTTGGAAAATTGTTTTCCAAACTTTTACTCTGAAGTAGTATCTGTCTTTGTCACTGAGGTGGGTTTCCTGTATGCAGCAAAATACTGGGTCCTATTTAGATACCCAGTCTGTTAGTCCGTGTCTTTTCATTAGGGAATTGAGTCCATTGATGTTAAGAGATATTAGGGAAAAAGGATTATTCCTTCCTGTTATTTTTGTTGTTAGAGGTGCAATTATGTTTATATCTTCTTTGGGGTTTGTTGAAAGATTACTTTCTTGCTTTTTCTAGGGTGTAGCTTCCTTCCTTGTGTTTGTGTTTTCCATCTATTATCCTGTGTAGGGCTGGATTTATGGAAATATATTGTATAAATTTGGTTTTGTCATGGAATATCTTGTTTTCTTCGTCTATGATAACTGAGGGTTTTGCAGAGTATGGTAGCCTGGTCTGGAACAGTGAAACTAACAGAAGTTATGAACCAAATGGATCTAATAGATATTTATAGAACATTTCATCCTAAAGCATAAACATATATATATATTCTTCTCAGCATCTCATGGTACCTTCTCCAAAATTGACCATATAATTGGTAATACAACAGGACTCAACAGATACAGGAGACTGAAATAATCCCATGCACCCTATCAGATCACCACGAACTAAGGTTGGCCTTAAATACCAACAAAAACAATGGAAAGCACACATATACATGTAAGCTGAACAATGCTCTATTCAAGGAAGAAATAAAGAAATTAGAGGCTTTTTAGAATTTAATGAAAATGAGGACACATCATACCAAAACTTATGGAACACAATGAAAGCAGTGGTAAGAGGAAAACTCATAGCTCTAAATGCCTCCAAAAAGAAATTGTAGAGGACATACTCTAGTAGTTTGACATCACACTTAAAGCTCTGGGACAAATAAAAGCAAATACACCCAAGAGGAGTAGACTGCAGGAAATAATCAAACTCAGGATTTACAAACATTTGGGAATATGATCTCTGGCTTAGTGTATCTGTTTAGGTACTATCAGTCATTGCAAGTCCAGTCATTAGGGATGTCTGTCTGTCAGTCTCTGATAGGTATTATGGTAGGGATGTCTTTCTGTCAGTTTGTCTCTGATAAGTATCATCATTCTTACCTTGTTATTAAATACTATGCAGGTAATGTTTCATTTGTATTCCTTGCATTTATCTTCTTTAAAATATTATATTGGATTATTTTTGAGTAATACTTTTCTGTTATAGAACAAAATGATCATATTCCTTTAAAAGGACATTCTTCAACAAGGTTCTTTAGTGTGAACATTTTTCTTATTAAAGATTCCAGGGGGAGGGAGGAAGGAACAGAAGATTGTTTTAGTTTTTGCTTTTTTATTTTATTTTTATTTTTATTTATTTATTTATTTATTTGGAGGGGAATGTGGGAAAGGAGATATTGTAAGTAAGAAAACATCTAATAAAAAAAAAAGATTCCCACAGTCACAAACTCTGTATAACAAATGAATCATTGTGGACAGCTTAAGCTCTTGATTATCAAAGCCAAAAATCCAAACCAACTGTAACCACAACAGAAATCCACATCAGTCTCTTTACCTGCCGATGACTTGTACATCAAATACAACATATTTATAAATTTATAGCATTCTAGTAATTGTCAACAGTATTTACAAGGACACCCATTTTCTATTGATTATTTTGTTTGCCTTTTAAAATGGGACTTGAAGAATAATGAGAGTTGAAGAATTATGTGAGTAAAGAAAAATAACTGTCTTAACTTCTTGCAGAGGACAAGAAAGTTAAAACTAAGGAAAAGACTGAAGAAAAGGCTAAGAGGGAAATGAAAGTTGGGAAACAGGAGAAAATGAAACCAACAGCTGCAAAAGCCAAAGAAGCTCTGAAAACACCAGCAAAGGCCAGAGAGAGGGATGACAAAGAGATGCCAGCTGTGCCCAAGCAGGAGCAGAAAGGTAAACACCCCAGCAGGAGGTCCTAAGAGACTATTGGGCAAGAAGCAGATGCACATCCCAGCAGGAGGTCCTAAGAGACTATTGGGCAAGAAGCAGATGCAGTTAAGCTAAACACTGAAAAGACTAAAATTAAACCTCAGATGAAGTAAAAAGAGATCCAAGCCAATAAGCCTGAAATGAAGTACAGTCATTGGGTACTGACATACTAATAAATATAATAAAATACATTCAAATAGCTAGATGGCATTTTCAAGTGTTTTAAAGAGTGTTGAGTTAATAACCTGGAGTTATTTGAATTTGGGGCTGAATGCTGAAATCTTGAGGATTTGGCAGAACAATTAAACGATTGTATGGGTTAGACTCTGGAAAAGGTGGTTTTAAACATTGATAGCGACAGCATCTCTCAAGGAATTGCTCCAGGAGTCAATGCTCAAAGCATACAGGAAAAAATATATAAAAACTTTACTTCCTCGATAGTGCTGCAATGATACCATTCAGAATATTCACATTAAACTATCAATTCACTTAATTGTTATAAGAAACCTCTTATACAATAAAGAAGTGTCAGGCACTTTTCCAGTCTTCTTAAAAATTAACTTTAGGACGGTTTGCATAGGACATGTGTTCTTTTCATCAACCATGATGTATTAAGTCACTTCTCAGAAGTAGGCCATTTACAGAGAGGAAATTCTTTACAGAAAGGTGCTGTATGAATTTAAAATGGTCACCAATGGCCTCTTTGTCCCACCGTTAGGGTGCTTTTGGGGTTTTCTATCCCAAAATCCATGGTTACTACCTTCACATCCCGACCTTCATATCCAGAACACAGGGTCTGCTCTGTGCGATCTGCTACTGAGAAAGACGTATCTTTCCTTATGAATGTTACAAAATAACAATTTTCTTGACTCTAATACCAATTGAATAATTTTATTTAAAATAAAATGGACAAAAAAAACGCTAAAATGGACATATTGGTCTATACAACTCTATTGTGACTTTTAAACATTTTAGTAAGAAGGCTATTTTAATAGTAAAACTGGAAATACTTTTTCTCTTACAAACTACATAATATGAATTATACTCTCTTTGTAATTTTTATCTTATTTTCCAACATCACAATGTTTATAAGCTTGATATGTAAATAATGCATGTAAACTTTAATTTATGAAACAAAAGGCACGTGTATAGAACTTATTTAAGGAAACAATAATAAAGGGAGTAATCTTTTTTCTTTTTCTTTTTTTGTGGTGTATAAACTTTATGTAAATTTCATTCATTTCAAACTAATTTTACAGATACTCCTCCAGAATAAAAACTTTGGAAATTTGAACCTACTGTTTTCAAGATGATTACAAGATCTTGAAAATTGAAAATATAAAGTGTTATCCTTTAAAATAATATTACATATGAATGTGTGTGCTATAAAAGGATATAATAATGAGAATTACCTTAAATGAGTATTTCGCTGTGATACAAATCAGGAAAATTCACTATATGGACAGTTGGATTCTAAAATACTATGAAATTCAGATCACCCTTTAAGAAAGAAAATTGTAACATGAAACTAATGAAAACATATCAATTAATGAGGAAATCTGAAGGGCAGCTTTAGTTGACTCAGAGAACCATTCAGTATGACTTGAATGTAACCAGGACACAACTTCCATGTTATGCTTAGGTCTTGAAAACAATATTTCATCTGTGTGTAGGGAGGTATACAAACCTTTATATCATAAGTAGTCTCTTCTTTATAAACTTCGGACAGAGGTGACAAATAATAATAGGCAAAAAAAGCTATTCCAGGAATTTAAAATACAAGTAGTAACTTTTGTGGAAAAAAAAGAAAAAAAGAGAGAGAAAGATTATAAGGGGGTAGGGAGTTGGAGAGAGTGATTCTCTGTGTGGTATTGCTACCGCCTAGATGTTTTGATCAAATGTATTTTCTAGACCAGTTGAAGAATGAAAATTTAAGAAAAATCTGGAGTGCAAGGCAGAGGCAAGGCTGGTGGTACGCAGGAGAATTAGAATGAATGATCAGGGGATGTTTTTGTTTAAGGTGCGGCAGCAAACACCAGTCAGAGCACGCTCAGAGAGAGAAGTTCTACACAAGGAGAAGGGAACTCTGAAAGCCAACGTTTCATGTCTCCTCTAGCACTGAGGGGTTTTAAGGGTCTTTCAGATGTTTTCTTCACCTAATTTAGGATTGGTCAGGTTGAATAAAGACAGCTAGGCTCACAACTTTTGGGCAAAGCCTAGTCAGGCTATGAACCTGGAACCTGATCCTGGAACCTGGCTCCAGCAGGGGCCCCAATTGGAGGTAGAAAATTGATGCCAAGCTGATTTTAATCTTTGTGGAGGAAGCCATCTTGATTATCTGAGGTTCCTGTCCCTATTCATCAGACTGTGTAGGATCTAACTCCTAGCCATCACTCTAACTATACAGTGTGGGGGATTGTTAAACACACATACTATCAATACATCCATGGTGTTACAACTTTGTGAGTAACGGATCCTATATATGCATTTTGGCATATTTCCTATCTTTTTGCAAAATAATCTTGAGCTATAGGAAGGAGCAACCATATGTTAAATGAGGTCTAAAACAGGGGGAAAGATGGGCATATTATACTATTCCAAATCCGTATTGTCCATTTTAAGAAAAAATATTCTTAGCCTTGTTTTATGGCAAAATCTTATGTCTATGAAGGAGATAATAGTGCCTATTTTAATGTTACTTTTGTCTGACACCATAGAAGTGCCAGAACCTGAGATAAGGCAGAAAACATCTTTGGAAGTGCTTCAACAAACAAGTAGATTTGTAGACTGGTCTGAAAATGGATCACCTCATTTCAGCAACCAGAATATATATAAACTATAATATTAGAAACAGTGTAAGTTTTGACTCACCTTTTTTTAGGTGTTAATGAGAAGGATTCTGTTGTAAGTACATTTATTAATTTAAAGACGACAAGGACCCACCAGAGTTTCATAAATAAATATTCTTGGTTATTTATTCCTATAAAATAATATGGTTCTTTTCTGTTTAATAAAAATAATCTGAACTATTAAAAATGTATCATACTATATAAATGCAATAAAACTTCTTAGTGCTAAAGCTTTGTATGCATTTTCTGAGTTAATAAAAGGTTTTAATATGTAAATTGTTAAGAACCAGAACCATACTAATGTAAGTTTTAAAGATGTTGTGATAAAGTTTATGAAATCTTTTACAATGGATATTAGAGTTAGATAGACAGTGGGAGATATCAAAGTTTGCAATAATATGTATTTGCATGGGTTGTATATAATTAAGAAGTGAAAAAAACAAAACAAAACCAACCAAACAAAAAAACCCCAAACCAACTCCTGAAACCATTTTGAACTGTGCCTACATTACTTTGTTGTTGGCTGTTGAGTGATTCTCCAGATCACATTTCTGATAAGGAGAATTTCCATGAACAAGAACCTAGTAGGTTACAATGCACTTTGCCTCTGTGCCTTACATTCTAGAACTATCAACAATCTCACTTGGGTAGCCAACAGAAGTCATGGGTTCAGCAGCTGGTAACATTCCTAGATGGAGTTTTTTAGTGTACCTCATGTTTCCTTCTCAAACATTTCACACGGATACATGAGAACAATTGCTTTAAAGCAAGGAAAGGATTTTGAATTATCAAATATTTCCTGCCCTAATACAACCATGAATAATTCTGTTTCCATATTTTAGAGGTTTTGTAGATAATGAGTGGGACATTATGCATGTTATGTATTTCCTTTTGTATGCTCATAAAATCACAATTTATTCCTTCATAAGTAGTAGCCAAAATAGATGTGTGCCATTTTGTTTGTTCTGTTACCTTGTATCTTCATGTAGAATAGGCATATTGTGATGACACACTTTCATTGCTTCTTCTTTCTCTCTATTCTGTCAGATCAGTATGCATTCTGTCGGTATATGATTGACATGTTTGTCCATGGGGATTTAGAACCAGGTATTCCAAATTATTCTTATTGTTGTCTGTCTTAATAGCCTTTGTTTCTAAGGTTGTCAGCTTTGCCTGTACTAAGCTGTATTTTTTATTTAAAAACTTGAATAATGCATGTGCAAACCTAGAATAAAGACAATAAAATGCAGAAATGATAACTGGTGCTGGACCCTTTAACTTTACCTATGTTTGCTGCATGGCCTGTTGAAAATGAAGTCAGCTGAAAGCCTAAAGATGCTAATATTTTCATACATAAAAATGCAAATATCTTTAATAATATCTTGGAGTGAAGGAATGAGTCACTGGGTATGATTCCTGGTAAATTTAGAAGGAAAGACATATAATAAAGAAAAATATTGTTTTTTTCGGATAGTGAATAAAATTCACAATAAAATCCATCACGTCTCAAATACTGAGTCTTATCTTTCCTAAACATTAGGTTTTCTTACTTATGTATGGTCTTTTGTTATTCCAGAAAAACACTGACGGAGTTACTTAACTTTGGTTCATATCTCTGCAATGAAGGCTTTTAATCACACCAATATATCTCTACTCATTCATACCTTTAATTTTTCTACAAAGCATGATAGGGATAGCTTAATTAAGATGAAAAACTTTATTCCTTGTACTATGACTCATAAAATATTTAAAGATCTGACAGACTAAATACTCTGAATGAAAGCTGACTGTTAAAAACCAACTATACTTTGTTTCCTTAGTTGGTTTATGGAAGTCTTTCTAAAATATTAATTATAACTTATGTATACATTCACAACCAAGCCTACCATACCTGAAGCAAGGGTGTAATAATCTGGTTCTTAAATATTTAAAAGCTATGTTTAAAAGTTTATTAGAATCTTATCACTCTAGAACATTAAGTTAATCCTAGTAACTGATGGGGTTTTTTTCTTTCCTTTATTGGATATTTTCTTTATTTACATTTCAAATGTCATCCCCTTTCCTGGTTTCCCCTCCAGAATCCCTCTGTCCCATCTCCTCTTATCCTGCTTCTGTAAGGGTGTTCAGATGCCCACCCACTCACTCCTGCCTCCCCATCTTGGCATTCCCTTACACTGAGGCATCAAGCCTTCACAGGACTAAGGGCCTCTCCTCCCATTGATGCCCAAAAAGACCATCCTCTGCTACATATGCAGCTGGAGCCATGGGTTCGTCCATGTGTACTCTTTGGTTGGTGGTTTTGTCCCTGGGAAGTCATACCTATACACACGTGACTCAGCAGGTAATACTGTAAAATCCAAGCACTACACACTGTCACCCCAGTGTAAGTTCACACAGTATAGAAGTGTCCCTGACATCTAGATTTAAAGACAAGTGGAGAATTATATTCTAAAAAGAACACAGCCAAAGTATGTGTATCCCTTCATAATTTTATTAAATAACACTTTTCTTTCTTCATCTGTGTTATTTTGATCCATATTTGACTTTCTCTTATTTATATTATTTATAGAGCAATATAATGCACTAGATTTGCTATGAAAGTAAAACTTAATGTGCTCTAATTCAAGTCCCAATGGTCACCTGAAACACAACTTGTCAAATCTCTTTATTTGTTAGGTCTCCATTTCCTCCTCTAAAATTCAAGATGGGATTGTGTTGAATTAAAGAGAGTTAGGAAAAGGGAACTTAATGAGTATACCATCCTAAGTGTTGACTCTTCTTTATTATTTAATATATAAATATAGTTATTACAAGTAGAACTTTGGTAAGAAGAAGAAACAAATTGTTCCTAATCATGCAAATAAACAGCATAGCAGATCAGTATTGACCATTATATAACTTATAGCTTTTCCATTATGTATTTGATGTAAGTGGAAATACAGAATTTAAACATTGCCTAAGGATCATACATTATATAAACACTTAAAGCTCAGAAGGACTTTATATAAAGTATATTTCCAGTTATCATACATATGGCAACACTAGGAAAAAATTCAGTTCCTGTTGCTATTAAAAAAGAAATAAATGTGATCAATACTTATAGTTGTAGTCTAGCTTACATTTTATTAATATTAAGCAATTGGCTTTATGAATGTTTATAATAATATAATACATTATATGGTTTATACATATTTGAAATATAATTTCATGATAATATAAAGCTATACTGCATGAACCAGGTAAAGACTATGGTGTGAACTTATAGATAAAGCACATGAAGAATATAATAAAATCATGTCTTCCCATATTGAATCAAAATAATCAGATAAATGGCAATACAGATAAATTTTAGCAATACATGATTTTTTCCACTTGTTATCAAAATATTTCCATGACTTTTTATTTAAAACTTATAACATAAAATTGTTCAAACTTATGGAATACTGTATTATTTTTACAAACATTGATACATTGTTATCCAAGTAATGGATATGTCCATTAATGTCCAAGAGTATAAGCATTCTTTTTCCTCATTCTTGTTCATCATTTTTTTGTGCTAAAACATTAGAAATATGCCAGGCAGTGCTGGTACATGCCTTTAATCCCAGTACTGGGAGGCAGAGTCAGGCAGATCTCTGAGTTTGAAGCCAGCCTGGTCTACACCAAGTTTCAGAACAGCCAGGGATATATATAGAAAAACCCATCATAAACCAACAAACAAACAAACAGTGTAGGACTGTTTCAGATGTTCTCTTTCCTGTGTAACTACAGCTCAGTGCACCACCAACTGATGGATTCATATTTTAAAAATAAGGTGAGATATACAGTGAAATAATAATTTTTACAAGTATAAAATGTTTTAGGTTTCAAAGCACAAGAATATTTCCAATTAGGCTACCTTAAATAATGCCATACACAACAGTGGTGAAGCAACACTTTCAAAATTTAAAGAGCTCAGAATGTTTAGAGATGTTAATGTTCAGAATATTTAGAGAACCCATAATCCTGGGTTCATTTGCTATAGCTTAGGTCACTAAATTACATTAAGTCTCATGTCTACCATAATTCTACTTGCATTACTTATTCATTTAACAGGGCAAATCCTATACTCTGATTATATGGAATCTAGAAAAAAAAAAGCTTTTTTATAACCAATCAATCAATCAATTAATGTGTTTGTTTGTTTTCAATATATCCTGAATTCAGTTTCCCCTTCTTCTACTATCTCCAGTACTACCCACACTCCTCACTATTGACCCCTCCACCTTTGCTCTTTCCAAAATCTACTACTACTTCTGAAAGCAACAACCCTCCACAGAATATCCACTGAATATGACATAGCAAGATATAATAAGACTAGGCACAAACCCTTATATCAAGGCTGATCAAAGCAACCTAGTAGGAAGAAAAGTACCCTAAGAGCTGAGGAAGGAGTCAGAGACACCCCCATCCCCAGTGTTAGGAGTCCCACAAGAACATCAAGCTACACAGCCATCACAAATAAGCAGGGGACCTAGCACAGACCCATGCAGACTCCATGAATGCTAATTCAGTCTCAGTGAACTCCTATGAGCTGTACTTAGTTGATAATGTTTGTGGGCCTTGTTCTTCTGGTGTCCTAGACCCCTCTAGTTCCTACAGTTCTTATTCCCACCATCCTTTATAGCTCCAAGGGGAGGGGCCTGAAGGAGATCTCCAATTTGGGCTCAAGCAGAGAACTTAATCTACCAAAACCAAACAACCAACCATAACAAAACAAAACAAAAAACCCAGGGAACTGGGAATCCTTAGCTATAACACAAGCTACAAAGTGAAGCACTGAAAGATTTCAAAAGTGATTGATTTCTTTTTTTAATCCCCATAACAGTAAGGACTATAAAGAAGTTAGTAAAACAATTGCCATAAAAAAAATAAGGTCGAGCACACACGTGGTGCATTTTTCAAGAGTCTGGTCTTTATATAGGTGAATCTTGCCTCTACATTGGGCTCTATCCCTGGACCTCAAAGGCCTGCGTGACTAGTACGTGAAGGATGAATTTAGAAGACATAAAATTGTGCCAGCATTTCTTGAAGGGATAGGCGACATATGCAGCAATGTTGGTCTACAAGTTAAGGACAGCAGACAAAGTTCAACAGGAAAAGCACACTTTGACACCTCTCTCCAAGAAAAACTTAATGAGTTTTGTGATGAGCAAATTGGACAGTTGCCAGAGCTGATGTAAGAAGATACTAAACCCAACTTGCAGTGTACTATCATTGAGTCTGCAAAAACACAATTGTGATAGAATAATCTTAACAAAGTGTCTAAAATTTATCACCTATTACCTCATCTATCATTGACTCTCTAAAATATATTCTTTCAGCTTTAATGGAATAGCCTCTTATTTTTAGACAATATGAATGATGTATGCTTCAAGATCATAAATGTCACACTAATGTCATCATTGCAATGACATATTTATTTGATATGTGGAATGTAGTTTTGTAGAATTTAACTTCTGTCAGGTGCTGGCAGAGCCTCTCAGACAGCCATACCAGGTTCCTGTCTGTAAGTACACAAATTTTTTTATTTGAATTTGTTTTAACTTCTATTTCCATTAAGCATTAGCCTCCTGAGTTGTCTCTAGTTTCATCGGTTAAGTAAACATAATAATGGGTATTCTGTTCCTCCTTTTAAAAAGGAATGAAGTACCCACACTTTGGTCTTCCTTCTTGAGTTTCTAGTGGTTGTGGAGCAGAGACTGAAGGAAGGACAATCCAGAGACTGCTCCACCTGGGAATCCTTCCCATATTCAATCATCAAAACCAGACACTATTGTGGATGTCAGCAAGTGCTGGCTGACAGGAGCCTGAGATAGCTGTCTCCTGAGAGGCTCTGACAGTACCCGACTAATACAGAAGGAGAGGCTCACAGTCATCCATTGGACTGAGTACAGGGTCCCCAATGAAGGAGCTAGAGAAAGGACCCAAGAAAATGAAGGGTTTGCAGCCCCTTAGGAGGAACAACAATATGAACTAACTAGTACTCTCTGAGCTCCAAGGGACTAAACCACCAACCAAAGAGCACACATGGTGGGACTCATGGCTCCAGCAGTATATGTATAGCAGTGTGGCCTCGGTTATCAATGGGAGGAAAGACCCTTGGTCCTGTAAAGATTCTATGCCCCAATGTAGGGGAATGCCAGGGCCAGGAAGTGGGAGAGGGTGGGTTGGTGAGCAGGGGAAGGGGGGAAGGAACAGGGTTTTTATTTTTTTCTTTTCTTTTTTTTTTTTTGGAGGAGAAACCTGGAAGGAGATAACATATGACATGTAAATAAAGAAAATATCTAATAAAAGATAAATAATAAGTTTATTATTAGTCATATTGTGATTCTTAAAGTTCCACTTTTCTTATGTAATAGTACACACCTGTCAGGAAGCGGGAGAGGGTGGGTTGGTGAGCAGGGGGTGGAGGGAGGGACAGGGTATTTTTTATTTTATTTTATTTTTTATTTTTTTTCAGAGGAGAATCTGGGAAAGTAGATATCATTTGACATGTAAATAAAGAAAATATCTAATTAAAAAAAGGGGGGAATAATAATACACACTTGGCTATTATTCAGAATTTCCTGTTTGAGTCACAGTGAAAGTTTTAAAAGAAGCTTTAAGATTTAATTGTTAAGAATTTCAGTTATTGTCTAAAGGTTGGGGAGATGAAAAATACTTAGTTGACTCATAAATCGGTCCATGGCTCCAGCTGCATATGTAGCAGAGGATTGCCTCATCTGGCATCCATGGGAGGGGAGGCCCTTGGTCCTGTGGAGACTTGTTGCTCCAGCATAGGGGATGCTAGAGGAGTGAGGTATGAGGAGATGAGTGGATAAGCACCATTTTAGAGGCAAAGGGGAGGGGAGATGGGATGGGAGTTTGCTGAGGGGAGAACTGGAAGGAGACAACATTCGAAATTTAACTAAATAAGTAACCAGTAAAAATAAACTATTTATCGAAACCTGAAAGAGAAAGAAAAGAATGAATTGTTTAGGAACAATCCCCACGAATCTCGGAGGCAAGTCACTTTTTCTCTGAGCATCTTTTCTCACCTATAATTTGGCATAACAAATCTGTGAGATGTGGCTCAGATCAGCACCTACACTGGGGCCTAAAAACCTGTAACTGTAAAGAAAAACACATTTCCAGGGCCTTGGGACTTTTCTAGCTTCCTTTACTTCTACTTCTTTTGCTGTATTTCTCATTTAATTATCCTGTTATTACAATTTTCCCCTTAGCAAGTCCTTTCTTTTTACAGAAAAAGCCTTTTGTACACCTTTGTAAGACATTTGCCTTTAATTTCTCCCTACTGAACACTTAGTCAAGAATGTGACATGTTTTCTGAAATGAATTCTTAACTTACACTATTTATCTCAATGAAAAAAAAAAAGTGTATCCCAAAGCAGTCTCTTTATTCATTTGAAGAAATAATCTTATTATTTAAAAATGTGACAGTTTTCTAAGCTCTGGAAATAGGCTTTTCTTAAAGATTTCTTGATGACTTATTGTTGGTCCCTTTAGAGACTGAAACTCAGAATTAATAAAGATTGGTTCAACACATCTATCAGTAAACTGTGGGCAGCAGACAGAGGTAGATGAAAATGAGAGAAAAGATGAGAATCTGTGCTCAATTATAAGGTTGTATAATTACTGGATTCTCCATATTAGCAAGAGAATGACTTTCTGTTTTGAATTAGATTTGAAAATCTCCTCAAAGCTTTATCTCCTAGACTTTTAAAAGAGTCATCTGCTTCAACATCTGTTTCTCCTTGCCTTAAAAGAACTTTTCAATAGAATGTGTGGTTATAGATAGATCATATAGAAAATAAATACACACACACATATGCACACATATGTACATATGTATATGTATATGTACATATATGTATATATATATTCAGATATAGACACAGACAAAGTTATTGATCAGTCTTGCAAATATTCATTCCATGCACATGCTGCCAGAGAGAAAGAAAAACATCTACTGAGTATGTTTAGAGTCGGTTCTAAAACAGTGTGAAAAGAAACAAAAAAATGCAGGGTTTTGAAAAGCTGTGTGAGAAGTAAGGAAAATTAAATCTTAATCAAGCTAAGTAGATGTTATTTATTACCATGACATAAATTTTAATAGTTTCATCTCTCAGCTAATATGCCAGAGTATGGATTAAGAAAGAATTCTAGTTCTTTACACATTCCACCAATGCTATTGGATGTCCCTTTGATTGGTCTTGGTCACAGTGGCTAAAGTAAGATTCCAGGGCTCTTTGTAGCTAGCCACTCAGATAGCTGCCACAACTACTTCTCCCCCATCCTGTTCAGACCTTCTCTGAAGTGTAGAAATAGTGACTAAGCAGCCTCACTAGCTCTTTCCAGAGTCTCTTGTTTGATAAGCCAGTTTGGCAGCATTGTCTCCTTGAGGAAGTTTTATTTTTCTATATATGTTGAACACTATACCAAACTCCAGGATCAGTAGTTAGTGTTACTGGTGGTTGGCTGTTCAGTCAGCTGCTCAGTGTTCTTTGCATAGGTCTATAATTTCTGCTTCAGACAGGACATTCTACATTTCGGTTTTCTCCACTATTTTAAGGCAATGTCATGCTATTCCACTGGCACTGGAGTGATGAGTATTTTGAGGCAACATTTTTTATGTTTATACCTCCATCAACACTAGGGAATATATTCAAAACCATTCTATTTATCAGTGTCAAGTCAGAACTGAAGTCATAGTACAGATTCTACATTCGTGCACACCACTACACTAGGGTTGTTATTATTCATTGATCACACTGGCTCTGTGTTTATCCTTATGTACCTGGTTTGTATTAGATCTCAAAAAGAAAAATTATTGTGGAAACTATTATTTTTAAGTTTTTGGTTCTTCAATGCAGGATCTTTCTGAATAGCTCTGCCAAAGTTGTTACTGACTACAGAGCCCGAGTTCACCTTAAACTCACAGCAATCCTCCTGTGTCAGCCTCTCCAAGTATTGGAATTACAACTTTGTGCTACTATTCTTGGTTTAGAAATGAGTTTTTGAATTAATGATAGAAAGAATAAAATTGTAAGAAGTGAACTAAGTAGCAAACAATAACCTAAGCCAGCCCTACAGGCAGGACCTGTGTGGCCACACTTCCTTCTAGTGTAGAACATATTCCTAAGGCAGCCCTACAGGCAGGACCTGTGTGGCCACACTTCCTTCTAGTGTAGAACATATTCCTAAGCCAGCCCTACAGGCAGGACCTGTGTGGCCACGCTTCCTTCTAGTGTAGAACATATTCTACTCCAACATCTGCCTTTTGCCTTTGCACTAAATTATTTACAACTATTTATATTACCATTTGGAAATATTCATCAATATATTTTACTAACTAATTCTCTTTGGTGATTAAATATGTTGTTTGAGGGGTGAAAAATGCCACCAACAAATCCATTTTATCTTCATTATCTAGTTTTTAGCTATTGAGCATTTCGGAGCACAGAAACTTGTGTCTTTCCTACAGACAGGAAGTGAAAATAGAAAGAGCAATCAATATCACTATATATCACCAGGTAACCTACTGATAATATTTAAAGCCTGTTGTAAAATAATGTGAAGAGGAACAAAAATCCAGAGTAATTTGAAAAACTTCGAGTAATCAAAACTTCCTGGAAAAATCAAACTAATGTCTTAAGGTTCTATATGGTATTCACATGACACCAAATCCTGTCCCATGCACTATAATACATCAAGAGTTTTCCCAGAGGACAATGATATTTCATGTTATTATATACAGTTTTCTGAAAGATACTGATGAATTATGTATATTATTTCAAGTCATAAAATACTAACAATTATACTCAATTTAAATCTGGAAGAAAGATTAGCTGGCTGCCAAATATGCCATTCATCTGTGAATATAATTTAAATTTAACTGCAACATAGAGCCCATTAAGTAACCATTGTTAGCTATTAACATATCACCACTTTATCCTTTATCTATGACACATTTAAATTTCAGCTTCATGCCTATTGTTGAAGAGATACAGGGGTGTAATACTCAAGTAACCTGTAAAACTACTTTTTCTTCTAAGGAAATATTTTTAAGTTCCTTACTCTTCTTGATGGAAGATTCATTTTTAACTGACTCTTTAGGCTTTTCTAGTTTCTCTGTTTTAACTAGAAACTGAATAGCTTAATGTGTCAGAAAAAAATACAGGAGGGACTTTTCCCCTATAGTAGAGACAAATATTGGGACAGGTAGCTGCAGAAACCTTTCATTATACCAAGTCTTTGGTAGTGTGGAAGTTGTTTAACAGGTTATGAAAAAGTGACAAATGGCTGAATTTCATATGAATTGATTCTTTGTCTAATACAAAAGCAGCCTTGTGTTTGAAACACCATATCAGAAAGTTCTCCTGTTTGGTTAGGAGGATGGCTCAGTGTATAAAGTCAAGATTTCTGAGGATTAGAACTTACAACAAAGGCCACAAGTGTGTGATGGCTACCTGTAAACCCAGACATCAAAGACAGGGACATTCCCCCAGGAGAAGCAGGTTCTGGTTAGCTTTCAGTTCATGGAGAGACCTTACCTTAATAAATAAAGTCAAAAGTCTCCATGGAATGCACCCAATGTCATTTTGGGCCTCTATATTTTTATATGCACACACATGAATATGCAGGCATGCAAAAATATTTCTCACATTACCATTGAGAATGAAAAGAAAACAACAACAACTAAAAACTGCTGTGTGAGCAGAACTGGATCTGAGGGAAAGGCCTGATGGCTGTCCCTTTAATAATTGTGAGGATCTTGAGCAGTAATGATATGGAGAGGACTCTGGTGACTCATGGGTCATTTCACTCAGTACTCACAGAGCTCTGTAAGTTGTCTTATAACAGTGAGAACAGACCTGAGAAGGGAGATTCAGAATGTTTTTAGATGTCTGTATACTGTTTCTAGGACTCTAGCAGAATTAAACGGCTAGTTTTAAAAGAATGCCAACATCTCCCTTTTCTGTCACTTGGTTTGCTAAGTGATACGGTTTATAGCAAATGAATAGTCTTAGTTTATTATAATGAAAATTGAATGTGTGCTTCTAAATCTTACCATTATAGTTGCTAATGAAAGTGTATAGTTTGCTGCTAAAGTTTGTTTCCCTATGTTAATATACTAAGGTGCAGAACCTGCAAAGGAATAGACTGACACCATGCATAAGAGCTCACATAATATCATTTGCTGTTATGTTTTATGAGTATCCGATAAGGCAGCAGCCATGAGAGCTGATGGAAAATCATGTTGTGTCATGGTTAGATTTCTAAACAGTGCCACAGTTACAACACATTATGATAAAAGAGAACATGGAGTAAAATTGCCTGTTAGGGTGACCGTGGGCATTAAAATGACTGATAATGAAAACAAGAGATTGTAGTAGTTTGGGAATTGACTTAGCGATCAACTATGTCACCTGCTCTGTACCATCAGCTGTCAGTCAACCCAACGTGATAGGAAAGTGAAAAACATCATTCACTTTTCATGTTTTCATAGTTTACAAGAAAATCAAGACTCTTACTTCCTATGAAGTAAATTTGCTATTCTACTTGTGAATCATTTATTAACAATGCATTTTCTAAACTTAATGACTTTGCCTCTTGCAAAAATATATTCTCTTATTTCCTGGTATCCACCTGCATTCTTGTGATTAATAATTAAATAGGACTTGTATTCTGATTTTGAGTAAGTCATTAAATTGTGTTGGACCTCTGAAAAATAATACTGTGTATAAAATATAAAATATTACATTAAGACCTTGAACTGTAACCTTTTGCTTAAGAAGCATGATATATTAAATTTACCAATATCCAATTATTCATTGTAACAATTATTTGATTAATAAATAATATCATTGTAAACAATTTATCTATATTAACAATAATGATCAATGAACAAAATGAATAATATCGTAGTACCATTTAGTCAGTATGTTAGCCTTGATGAGAAAATGTATACTCAATACATAAATGAAATCTGAAATTTTAGCTCCATTTGTATTGTGTAGTTTTATTTGAAACCACCTATATTGAATTCAATGTAATTGTATTCTTCATTTACTTATAAACATAATACATTAAATATTTTTCAAGCAGAAAATTTTATCCCTTAACCACCACTAACATTTAATATCACAGAGAATGTGCACACTCAATTCCATAAAAATTGATAGATATTTTTATACATAAAATGACTCCAGAGTCTTAATTTGAATTTACTATCTTTTAATAGTAATTCCAATCTATATTTAAAATGTGTGATACTTGTATTTTAAGTCACTCTCATGGGAAATATAGTAAAACATCCATGAGTAATATTATCTTATTATAATATAGAATATAACATGCAAAATGTTTTATTAAATTGGTGTGACATAATATATATATATACATATATATATAATATATATATATTAGATTTCTCTACCATAATTACACATAACTGTCCTATAATGTGAGTCTTCCATTAGTTGAAAACTCTTATCCAAATAGTGTATTTAAGACTTCTTCTAAGATTATTGTATGTAGCTTTAAATACTTTATTCATTCTCTGTTCCTTCAACTGTTTTTAAATAGTCATACACAAATGCAAGTTGAGTTTGATAGAAAGAAGTAAGTGTTCCAATTCTGTACAGTTGGCTCATTATTACAAAAAAATCACATAAAATTTTCAAGTCCTCCAACTTCTTTGATTTCCTCAGTAAAACATGAGCCATCTTTATGCTCAGAAATATTCAAGTTACAAGTATGGAGGTGAAAGTCTTTAGATTAAAACATACAACAATCATATATTATTGCCAGTTAGGGTAAAACATTAGATATTTAGAATACATTAAAAAGTTATATTATGTGTGAACTGTTTCATGAATACTTAAGTTTTAGCTTGAGCTTAGACATTTCCACAACCTATAGACAAACATATGTTTCACTGAAGTGATGGAAATGATAGTTTTCTTTGAAAGTATTTCCCATTCTACTAAGAACTGAAAATCTAAAATTCAGTCTATACATATTAAAATATTCTAAGTATGGAATATTTTAACTCAGCAGTTAACTACATTCTAAGTATAGAATATTTAACTCAGCAGTTAGCTACATTAATACATTCATTCACTTACTCCTTCATTTAGCCATTCATTCATTTTAATTAATATCTTTATTTAATTAATTGGCATTTAGGATCATAATAAGTATAGTCTGCTATAGACATAAAATAACTTGGAAATAAATAAAATCATTGATGCTTGTTAAATCATGGAGTAAAGCATATGTGAGGTTAGGGGCTGTCAAGTACTGTCATGGTTGTATTAATATGGAGTTAAATCAACAAACTGTAAACAGAATCAATCTTTGAATAATGGCTGGAATTATCTATGTTATAAGTAGTCTCATCATTGCAAAGCTATAATTCTTCAGATGTGAAAAAATTCTTTAAATGATTACAGAGTAAATGAGGCATATGTGTTTTGCACATATAAAAAAGTTGTTATTAAATTAATTTCAACATTTTTGTGAGTTACTATCTCCACTATGTTGCCCATAGTACATTCAACCTCCAGGGTTCAAATGATCCTTCCATTCTTAATGTACCTAGGTTTCACTTATATAAGTGCACAACAGGACCTAGATCTTGTCTTAATTATTATTTTTAGTTGAAAAGCAATCAGTCTAATTTGGCTCATTAATATCACTGCTTGCCATCTACATTTAGCCTGAAAGAAAATTATAAATCCCATTTATTTACTTACCTGTATCTTTCCTTTTTCTTGGCAGATGAGAAACAAATATGAGGTTGGCCTCTGGGTTCCACATAAACACGCACACATACCTGCACATCCCTATATACCCAGACACTATGTGAAGAAACAATGCTGAAAGTCTTGATACCTTCTTTCTGTGGAAAGAGTCAGGTCCTCTGGAGATCAGTTGAAGAGGCTGTGGAACCTCCTCAGTGGTTTAATACAAGCCTATGTCTAAGACTAGCCCAAGGAAAACACCAAAACTACTTTACTAAAGAACATAAACAGATCTTTTAAGAATAATGAATTATGCATGGCATCAAGATAACTGTCATTTACTCTTTCTTTTTTTTATTTTTAATTAGATGTTTTCTTTATTTACAATATCTCCTTTCCCAGGTTCCCCCCAAAAGAAAGAAGAAAAATAAAATAAAAAGAGAAAAAAAAGTAAAACTAAAAAAACCAAAAAATTAAAACAATCCCCTGCTCCCTCCTCCCTCCCCCTACTTACCACCCCACCTTCTCCCACTTCCTGACCCTGGCATTCCCCTACACTGGGGCATAGAACCTTTTCAGGGCCAAGGTCCTCTCCTACCATTGATGACCAGCTTGGCCATCCTCTGCTATACACATGCTGCTGGAGCCATGAGTCACCCCCATGTGTAATTTTTGGTTGGAGTTTAGTCCCTGGGAGCTCTGAGGGTACTAGTTAGTTCATATTATTGTTCATGCTAAGGGGCTGCAAACCGTTCAGCTCCTTGGGTCCTTTCTCTAGTTCCTTCATTGGGGAGACTGTACTCAGTCCAATGGATGGCTGTGAGCTTCTACTTCTGTATTTGTCAGGTACTGTCAGAGCCTCTCAGGAGACAGCTATATCAGGCTCCTGTCAGCCAGCACTTGTTGTACTCCACAATAGTATCTAGATTTGATGACTGAATATGGGTAGGATTCCCAGTTGGAGCAGTCTCTGAATTGTCCTTCCTTTAGTCTCTGCTCCAAAGTTAGCCTCTACAACTCCTTCCATAGGTATTTTGCTCCCCCTTTTAAGAAGGAGTGAAGTATCCTCATTTGAAGCTTCCTTCTTCTTGAGTTTCTTATGGTTTGTGTTTTGTACTTTGTGTATTCTGATCTTCTAGGCTAATATCCACTTATTAGAGAATGCATACCATGTGTGTTCTTTTGTGATTGGATTACCTCACTCAGGGTGATATTCTCCAAGTCAATCCATTTCCCTAAGAATTTCATAAATTCATTGTTTTTAATAGCTGAATACTACTCCATTTTGTAGATGTACCACATTTTCTGTATCCATTCCTCTGTTGATGAAAATCTGCATTGTTTCCAGTTTCTGGCTATTTTAAATAAAGCTGCTAAGAACGTAGTGGAGCATGTATCCTTATTACATGTTGGAGCATCTTCTGGGTATATGCCCAGGAGTGGTCCTGGCATAACTGGATCCTCTGGTAGTACTATGTCCAATTTCCGGAGGAACTGCCAAACTTCCAGAGTGGTTGTACCAGCTTGCAATTCCAGGAGCAATGAACAAGTGTTCCTCTTTCTCCACAACCTCTCCAGCATCTGCTGTCACCTGAGTTTTTTATCCTAGCCAATCTGACTGGTGTGAGGTGGAATCTCAGGGTTGTTTTGATTTGTATTTCCCTGATGACTAAGGATGTTGAACATTTTTTTAGGTGCTTCTTAGCCATTCAGAATTCATCAGTTGAGAATTCTTTGCTTACCTCTGTACCCCATTTTTAATAGGGTTATTTGTTTCTCTGGAGTCTAACTTCTTGAGTTATTTGTATATATTGGATATTAGCCCTCTATCAGATAAAGGACTGGTAAAGATCTTTTCCCAATTTGTTGGTTGCCATTTTGTCCTATTGACAGTGTCTTTTGCCTTACAGAAGCTTTGCAATTTTATGAGGTCCCATTTGTTGATTCTTGATCTTAGAGCATAAGCTATTGGTCTTCTGTTCAGGAAATTTTCCCCTGTGTCTATGTGCTCAAGGCTCTTCCCAACTTTCTTTTCTATTAGTTTGAGTGTATCTGGTTTGATGTGGAGGTCCTTGATCCACCTGGACTTGAGGTTTGTACAAGCAGATAAGAATGGATAGATTTGCCTTCTTCTACATGCTAACAGCCAGTTGAGCCAGCATCATTTGTTGAAAATGCTGTCTTTTTTCCACTGGATGGTTCTAGCTCTTTTGTCAAAGATCAAGTGGCCGTAGGTGTGTGGGTTCATTTCTGGATCTTCAATTCTATTCCATTTATCAACCTGCCTGTCACTGTACCAATACCATGCAGTTTTTATCACAGTTGCTTTGTAGTACACCTTAAGGTATAGGATGGTGATTCCACCAGAGGTTCCTTTATTGTTGAGAATAGTTTTGGCTATCCTGTGATTTTTGTTATTCTAGATGAATTTGCAAATTGCTCTTTCTAAGTCTGTGAAGAATCAAGTTGGGATTTTGATGGGCATTGCATTGAATCTGTAGATTGCTTTCAGTAAGATGGCCATTTTTACTATATTAATCCTGCCAATCCACAAGCATGGGAGATCTTTCCATCTTCTGAGATCTTCTTCAATTTCCTTCTTCAGAGACTTGAAGTTCCTGTCAAACAGATCTTCTACTTGCTTAGAGTCATACCAAAGTATTTTATATTATTTGTGACTATTGTGAAGGGTGTTGTTTCCCTAATTTCTTTCTCTGCCTGTTTATCCTTTGTGTATAGGAAGGCCTCTGATTTGCTTGAGTTAATTTTATATCCAGCTACTTTGCTGAAGTTGTTTCCCAGGTTTAGGAGCTCTCTGGTGGAAATTTTGGGGTCACTTAAGTATACTATCATATCATCAGAAAATAGTGCTAACTTGACTTCTTCCTTTCCAATTCATATCCCTTTGATCTCCTTTTGTTGTCTAATTGCTCTGGCTAGGACTTCAAGTACAATATTGAATAGGTAGACAGAGGGTGGGCAGCCTTGTCTAGTTCCTGATTTTAGTGAGATTGCTTCAAGTTTCTCTCCATTTAGTTTGATGTTGGCTACTGGTTTTCTGTATACTGCTTTTACTATGTTTAAGTATGGGCCTTGAATTCCTAATCTTTCCAAGACTTTTATCAGGAAGGGATGTTGGATTTTGTCCAATGCTTTCTCAGCATCTAATGAGATGATCATATGGTTTTTGTCCTTGAGTTTGTTTATGTAGTGAATTACGTTGATGGTCCATATATTGAACCATCCCTGCATCCCTGGGATGAAGCCTACTTGATCATGATAGATGATCATTTTGATGTGTTCTTGGATTCAGTTTGCAAGAATTTTATTGAGTATTTTTGCATCAGTATTCATAAGAGAAATTGGTCTGAAGTTTTCTTTCTTTGTTAGCTCTTTATTTGCTTTAGGTATAAGAGTAGTTGTGGCTTTGTTGAACGAATTGGGTAGAGTAACCTTTGTTTCTATTTTGTGGAATAGTTTGACGAATATTGGTATTAGGTCTTCTTTAAAGGTCTGATGAAACTCTGCACTAAACCCATCTGGTCCTGGGCTTTCTTTTGTTGGGAGACTATTAATGACTGTTTCTATTTCATGAGCAAATATTGGACTGTTTAGATCGTTGATCTGATCTTGATTTAAGTTTGTTACTTGGTATCTGCCTAGAAAATTGTCCATTTCATCCAGGTTTTCCAGTTTTGTTCAGTATAAGCTTTTGTAGTAGGTTCTCATGATTTTTTGGATTTCCTCAGTGTCTGTTGTTATGTCTCCCTTTTCATTTCTGATCTTGTTAATTAGAATAATGTCTCTTTGACCTCTAGTTAGTCTGGCTAAGGGTTTGTCTTTTTGTTGAATTTCTCAAAGAACCAGCTCCTGGTTTGGTTGATTCTTTGTGTAGTTCTTTTTGTTTCTATTTGGTTGATTTCAGCCCTGAGTTCAATTATTTCCTGCCTTGGACTCTTGTTGGGCACTTAAATCTATGAGTTTTCCTGTTAGGACTGCTTTCATTGTGTCTTTAATTTCTTTCTTTATCTCTTCCTTGACCAAATTGTCATTGAGTGTTGTTGAGCTTTCACGTATGTGTGGGAATTCTGTTGTTTATGTTGTTATTGA
The DNA here is from genome assembly GCF_008632895.1 of Mastomys coucha. Classification (NCBI taxonomy): domain Eukaryota; kingdom Metazoa; phylum Chordata; class Mammalia; order Rodentia; family Muridae; genus Mastomys; species Mastomys coucha. The sequence continues at coordinate 25,910,712 of NW_022196902.1, forward strand.
GGAGCAGCCTTAGTCCATGGTGATCTGATAGGATGCAAGGAAT